>NW_007259825.1:0-10068 GCF_000164805.1 Carlito syrichta
AAATTCTTAAGAACTTAATCATTGAATTTGTATTTTGTAATTGAAGTTTGATGGGACAATGAAGCATGCAAATGAGCAGAGGAGTCACATGCAATTTGTGCATTTGTCATCTCTTGATTCCCCGTTCACATACAGCATTTGCAATGGCCCATGAGACAGAGAATTTTGGTGAACCAGCAATGATGGAAGTTCATCAAGACTCAAATCAAAATTGTGTTGCGTCTATGACTGTGTATTCGGTGGTGTCAACAGTTTTGACATGCTGTGCTTTTTCTTCAAAACAGAACTTGTTTGGAATGCAAAAAGAAGCCAATGACATTCTCAGATACACGAATAACCAAGAAAACATAATAGATTTTTTTCCAAGTGTGACTTCCCTGTGTTGGCAACTACATATGGCAAAAAGGATGACATAGAAGAAAAGGGGGAAATAAAATAACCTCTATTTCATTTTCCTTTCATTCCTTCCTTATCAGTAAGCCACAGATAGAGAGTTGGTAGAATGAGCACCTATCAACAAATGAAAGGGAAGCACTTCAGTTACTTTTGTGTAGTGTTTTCATTGTTTTGGTAAGAATGAAATATATGTGCATGTACAAGCTACAAACTGCAAATTATGTAATTCCTGTGATTCTGCATATGAGTTAACTGCTTTTATTGGTATTTAAAACAGGCGTTCCACAATCTGAAGAATGGTAAAATTCAGGCTTATAATTTTAAAATTTAAGCATTATTTATCATTTTACTTAGAATGACATTAAATTGTAGACAATAACATCATCACAAAAGAGACCAGAGCATAAAAAAAAAATGTTTTACATTTTACTACTCTTAACAACACTCGGTTCCTGCTTTTTGAAGGAGGTGGCCACATATTTTCATTTTGTGCTGGGCCTTGTATGTAGGATAACTTTGGTTGATCCCACAGGGAAAATCAGGAGCATGGAAATGTCTCAGAAATTGTCCTGAGATGGAACAAGGGAGTCAGGCTTTCATACGCTTGTACCAGACAGTCATTGTTTAAGGGCCTCTCTAGAGAGATGTACATACTCAGGCACTGTGCTTGCCTGCATGTCCTACCAAAGCAGCCCCAGTAGTTTGAGGACTGACTTCTTAATACAGTTATAGCCTCTCCTGTCAGAAAATGCACACAGAAAAGTCAGGGGAAGAGTATACAAATGGTAAAAGGTTTCCAAAAGGATATTGGATAGAACACTAACATCTACAAACTTGTTGCCTAGCCTAGTTCTATGTGATCAGCACAGGATCAGTATAAAACAGATGGAGCATGCAAATTAGAATACTTCTAGAAAGGTTAACCAAAAGGAGTATATAGAAATATATGGAAGGGCAGAATAAATAGCTCAGTGCCCTGGAGTTAGTCTCAAGGGGAGGTGCAGTCACGAGAATCCATGTGAAAGTGAGCTGTTATGAGAGACCCACCTAGAGAAGAGCAGGGATACCTGGTTAAAGCACAGAGCCAACCTCAGGAGACTTGAAAGGAAGAGTTAAGGAGAACAAATACTCTGATCTCACTTTCTTCCTTCCCTTGGGTCTCTTGATTAGGCTCTCCATAAGTGGAATCTAGCAGGAAGCTGGAAAGTAGGAATCCATTGTTGTGGTGCATTCAGACCAGCCCTGGGGAAGACAGCAGGGTAGGAGTGGTCAGAAGGTGGATCTGTAGGGTCAACATAAGCTATTAGGCTCTTTGATGCTCTTCCAATCTTCTGTCTGTAGAGCAGCCATAGATAACTTTCTAAAGTGCAAATATGATGAAGCCAGTTCCTTTCTTTTTAAACTTTTAGTGGTTGTACATTAAACTTTAGCCCTCTAAAATATATTCTTTATTGTTTCTTTGTGGTAGTCTCTTGCCATTTCCGGCATCTTTACTCTCCTTCAATCTCACGTTCCTCAGCTGTGTTTTAGACACCAAAACTTATCATTTGTTCCTCTCGCACAAGTTTCTGTAGGCTGAATTCACTCCTTGGATCCCTGTTCCACCCAGAATCAACCACAGCAGGGAGTGATGGCAGAAGATTAGCAAAACTCTTTCTCCTATTGTTCGGATGATGGCCACCAGTCAACTATTAATATCTAGCTCTGTTAAAATGTGGAGTATATTTCCAGGCAATCTTGTTTATGGAAAAATCAGCCCTGATTGGCAAATTACCACTGGGCTTCCCTTAGTGTGGTGACTCTTGTTCCTGGACACATTTTTTGTGGGATTCTTGGAAACCATGGAGTTATTACAAGAGATATTAGCTCTAGTGGGCTCTGCAGCTTTCTAGCCAGGGCATCTCCCATTCTCATTTCATGTGAATCTTATCTCCTGGCAGTTGAGTTGTTGCATAAGGGAGTAAATAGCTGCCAGAGGGTTGTGTGAATTGTGTGAAATATTGCAAAGATCCACGTTGAAGAGGAATGCGTGATACTATGCTGCCCACAAGCTTGCAATTCCTGTCCTATGTCCTTCTGAGTGACATGGTGCTAGTCTTAAGAACATTTAGTTGAACTCAAGAAGACCATTTGGTAGTTGTTAAAGGGAATAGGTTAAAACGGATTTATTCTTGACAGCACCCCTGCTCCTCCTGCTTTTCTACAGCCGTTCCTCTGTGCCTGTGTCCTCTCTCTGCACCTTTGTCTGCTGGCTAATTTCCATTGTTCTTCTGATCGTATCTTAGATAGTTCTTAGAAACTTCCATTTCCCTAGGGCATCTCACAAATGCTTGTGCTTTATTCTGTCATAACACTGAATAGCAATTATTTACGTTTTTACTACACTAAATTGAAAGATTCTGGTTGTTTGGGAAACGTTCATTTCTCTTACTCTTTTGTATATAGCATTTGGCATGGTGTCTAACACAATGCAGTCAATAATAAGGTTGATTAAATGAATTATGAACTAGACTTCCCTAAAGTTCTCAAACTTTCTTCGTTACAAATTACACTTTTTAAAATTTTAGAGTTGTGGTGTACATGTGAGCATTTCCTGCTTAAATAAATTGTATGCAGGTGAAGTTTGGATTTTTAGTGAACTTTCTCTCCTCCTGGTACTGGTCATGGTACCCAATAGGTGGATATATTTCCCATATCCCCACTCCTTCTCTTTGTTAGCAGTGCCCAGCGTCAGTTGTTGCCATCTTTGTGTTCACATGCCCAATGTTTCAGGCCTGCTTATGAGTGAGAACATATAGTATTCAGTTTTTTGTTCCTGTGATAGTTCACCTGGAATGATGGTCTTCAGCTCTGTGTCCATGTTGCCACAAAGGACATGATTTTGTTCTTTTTAATACTGTATAATATTCATCATGTATATGTACTATATTTTTTTATGCAGTCCACTTTCATTGGGCTGGGTTGGTTCTATGTGTTTGCTATTGTGAATAGTGCTTCCATGAACACATGTGTGCAGGTGTCTTTTTGGTAGAGAAATTTATGTCCCTCTGGGTATATTCACAGAAATAGGATTGCTGGATCACATGGTAGCTCACTTTTTCATTCTTTGAAAAAACGCCACACTCCTTTCCACAAAGGATGAACGAACTTATCTTCCCACCAAGAATATAGAAGTATTCCTTTTCTCCAAAAGCTTTGCCAACACATGTTGTTTTTTGACTTTTTATTTGCAGTCATCCTGACTGGTATGAAGTGGTATCTCATTGTAGCTTTTATTTGCATTTGGGTGATGGTTACTGAAACTGGGCATTTTTTCCATATATTTTGTCTGTTCAGATGTCTTCCTTCGCAAAGTGTCTGTTCATGTCCTTTGCCCACATTTTAATGGGGTCATTTGGTTTTTTTTCCCTGTCAATTCATTTGAGTTCTTTGTAGATCCTGGATGTTAGGACTTTGCTGAATGCATATTTTTTCCCTGTTCTGTAGGTTGTCTCTTTACTGTCTTGATGGTTTCTTTTACTGTGCAAAACCTTTTTAGTTTGATAAGGTCCCACCTGTCAATCTTAGCCTTTGGCAAATTTGCTTTTGAGGACTTGGTCAAGAATTCATTGCCTAGGCTGATGTCAAAACCTAGGCAAACTTGGGGTGTTTCATAAGTTTTCTTCTAAGATTCTTATAGTTTGAGGGTTCACATTGAATCCTGATTCATTTTGTTCATTTTGAGTTATTTTTTTATATGGTGATAGGTGGGGTCCAGTTTCATTCTTTTGCATGTAGTTAGCCCATTTTTCCAGCACCATATGGTATCTTTTCCCAATATTTGTTTTGTTGACTTGGTAAAGATGAGTTGGTTGAAGGTCCATTGTTTTATTTCTGGAGCCTCTGTCCTGTTCCATTGGTCTATGTGCCTATTTTTGTGCCAGTATCATGCTATCTTGTTACTGTAGCCCTGTAGTTAAGTTTGAGGTATGGAAGTGTGATGCCTCCAGCTTTGTTCTTTTTGCTGAGGATTGCTCTGGCTATTTAGTCTCTTTCTGAGCCTGATTTTTCTGTATTGTCTTTTTTGGTCTGTGAAAAATGATGCTGATAATTTGCTAGGGATTGCATTGAATCTGCAGATTGCCTTGAGTAGAATGGATATTTTGATAACTTTGATTCTTCTAATCTATGACAATGGAATGTTCTTCTATTTGTTTCTGTTGTCTTTAATTTCTTTGAGGAGGGCTTTGTGGTTCCCATAATAAAGGTTTTTCACCTCTTTGGTTAGATGAATGCTGAGGTATTTTCTTGAATGACATCTTGGATGGCTTGTTCTAGGGTGGTCTCAGGTTCCCCTTCTCTCTTGGGGATACTGATCAGCCATAGATTTGGTCTCTTTGCTTAATCTTCCTAAGTATTTCTCCTTATTATTGTTAGCCTGGATTAGGCCAGTATTTGATCCTCAAGCTCTGAGATTCCTTCTTCTGCCCAGTTGATTCTGCTGCTGAGGCTTGCTATTGTGTTTGGAAATTCTAAGAAATAATACTTCATTTCCAGAATTTCAGACTGGTCAGATTTCTTCTGATGACCAGCTCAGCTTTCACTTCCTGCACTGTTTTCATGACCTGGATGATCTGTGTATCCATTTTCTCAAGGATTTCACTGAGTTTATTTGTCATCAATAGACTGAATTCTATGTCTGTCATTGGTGACAGGTTGTTCTGAATGGGTTCCCTTGCTTGTGATCTGGGTGGTCATTTTGTGGGTGTCAGCTTGTTAAGGCCTAGGGAATTGCTGGTGTTTTTACACTGGTTCTTCTTCATTTGTGAGGGCACACTCTTCTCTTTTTATTTTGTTGTTTTTTAAATTAGATAAGGCTGCTACTGTTGAGGGTTGGGCTTGTGTGTGTGTGTGTGTGTGTGTGTGTGTGTGTGTGTGTGTGTGTTTTGTCTTTCCTCCCTGCTCTGCCCCACCTGTAGTAAGGGGGCAGCAGTGGCAGGGAGAGTGGTAATCTCGGGAGAACCTCTGACACTGTTTCTCCAATGAAGTCTGGCAGAAATATGATGAATGAGGCCTTTACTCTATTTCAGAGTCTTTCCCCTCCTTCCCAAACAGGCTACAGGGGTCTTCTCCTTCCCAGACTGCTTATCTTATCAGCAAGATTGACAGGTGGCCAGGAGTGGAGTGGGGTGCTTTGGTTCTACTCTCCCACAGAGTGTTTCCTGCTGAGGCTCTTCATGGAGAGATCACAGGCTGGGGCATGGGACTCCTGGGAATTGGGGTTCTCAGGGTTCCACGTGGGGCCTATCAGTGTTTCTGTCTCTACCCAGGGTAGCCTTCTGTGCCTGGGTATGGAAGGGGTGCTGGGGGAAGCTCCTGGGCTGTCTCTCCCTTGTCTGAGACTGAAGGGTTCTACTGAGGTTTGCAGAGAAGAGCTACTGCTTTCACTCAGCTCTTCTGTCTCCTTGGGATCAGGGCCACCTCTAGGGTTGTCCAGGGCTTGGAATTGCCTGTCTCCTGCATCCCTAAGTGACTGTCTAATAAACCTTAGCCTGAGTTTTCAGGTCGACCCCAAAATCCTTGATCCACTCCCTCACGCAGACTTCTTTGCAGAGAGGTGCAATCGTGCAATGTCTCCAGTTGACCATCTTGGTCCTTCCCTCCCAAATTACACTTTAAACATGAAAGTTAGGGGAGTTATAGTTTAATGATTTAGTTAAAGTTCATTTAATAGCTTATGTTTATCTAGCTCTACTGCAAGTAGATGCCAACTTGATACATTAATTTTAAGCCTTACATACTTAAAGACTGCATAAACAGTCATTTTCAACTAAGCTTAATACAATTCAATTTATTTCTATTCAAAAACTATGTCTTGAGACCTGGTGCTAGAAGAGCAAAAAGCTATTGATTCTGTGAAAGAGTAAAAGAAACTTGGATTTTAGAGCATCTGTAGATTCATGGTAAAGTGGTAAATCATATTTAATCATAGAAAGTCAGGTGTATTGGCCTCCCAAACCAAGTACAGAAAAGGGATTAGTGACTGCCTTGTAGAGAAAGTTAGCTTTGACTTTGGTCTCAAAAGGGACTTAGGGATGAGGATGCTAGGCAGGAAAAAAAAAAAAAAACACGGGAAAGTCCCGAAGGTGAAAGGAGCATTTGGAGCAGTAAGAGTATAGACGAAAATGTATTGCTTTGTTTCAGTATAGACAGATACATACATTGTACCTTAAAAGATAATGGATTTGAAATTGGGCTGGGTTTTAAGTCTTGTTTCTAGCTCTAAAGAATTTACTAGCGTTATGACATTGCTTATTGTAATACGGTACAGTTTGAAAACTTATGAAATGATAAAGTTCATAAAACGTACATATGCTGGACTTTATGTATGTGAGGAGCAGCAATTTTAAGTGCTAGAACTCTTGCAAGGATGCCACTTCCACCAAGGATGTGGTTGGTTACTCGAGTTATATAACACAGGGTTCTTTCAGTTCATGGATTGGATGTAGATAAACTGAAGATGATTGATGATTGTATTCTCTGTAATCTTACTGTTGTCTTTTTCTTAGTTCTTTAGATGTTGGCTCACAAGTGAATATATGTGAAAGTTGTTGTTGCTGTTGTTGTTAAAGGGCCCAAGACGTTACAGATTTATGTTACCAAATTTTTTGATACCGATTATTTAATTATCCTATTTTGAACACTTTCTATAATTTAAGCTGGGTTATTGTGCTACAGCATTTAAACATAAGTTCCAAATGCTTACCCATGAGCATCATGAAGAAAGGTCATAGTCACTAAGTGCCTGAGTATGGTAAATACTGTACAAAGCTCACTAACAACATTCTCTCACTAAATCTTCACAAAACACTGCACAGTAGGAATCAATGTACCCATTTTTATTCTTTACAAATTACAGAGAATAGATACACATTTATCTTCAGTTTTATATAATCTGAATGGATCTAGGTAATGTTTCAAATCATTCTATTTTCAATCAAAATGAGAGAAATATTTTAGATGTTGAATAACACGGCAATGTTGTCAATGTTAACAAGAATTATCACACAGGATTTTAGAACCAGAAAGGATCACTGAGTGTCTATTTCATTTCTCTTATTTTATTGATAAAGAAGCTATGTGTTAAAAAATTCTGACAGGGTTACAGATTTTGATAGCAATAGGGCTGCCTTAGGACTACACTCTTTCACAACACTATATTCACCTGATACATAATACGTTTCTGCCAATAATGATTGGTATGTTAGAATGCAGTAAACTGAATAGACACTAGTTGTCACCCAGTTTCAAAGGAAGGATGATTTATCAGAGTCAGAGTAAAAAGTTGCTTTTCAATTAGGAGTTTCCTATCACCAGGGCCTCCCTAACTGAAACTTAAGCTGGCTTTGAAGAAGTTATTGCTGTAGGAAAATATGAAAGGGTGAGCCAGTTTTATTTATTCAGGGTGTTTAAAAAAGTCAGTTCTATTTTTAGAACAGACAATAACTCAATTAAATTAAGAAACTAACACCAGTTACTAAATATTATATCTTGGAATATTATATGAATCCCGCAGGAATCTATGAGAGGAGAAAAATACTAATTGTGTTCTCAAGAATCTCATACAAAATCCTATAATTTAGTAATTTCATTCTGAGAGATTTATTATATGGAAAAAGGTGGCACAAAACAAGTGCATAAAGAAATATGTTAACTTTATTGCAGTGTTGTTGGTAAAAATAAAAATAAAAGCAGACTGTCAATGGAACATTAATAAGTTATTGAAGAATCATACAATGAAATATCATACAGCCCTGTAATAGAATAAAGTAGTTCTTTTTTTGTTAATATGGGAAGATATTATCAATAGAAAAAGCAATGTGAGCATGTGTATGTGATTTCATATTTGGAATGATCAAAAATGTGAAAATATAAATATATACATATATGTACACACACACACACAGGAAAGAGAGAAAGAAAGAAAACTGAATAAAAATACTTAAATGTCAGAAAATATTGGCTTTAAGTCATTAACCATGGTAATTTCTGACCATCACACTTAGATGAATTAGGAGAAAGGAAGGTATGAATTTAATTTTTAGACATTAACTTTTTATACTTTTTAAAATAGTGCCATCAAGAAAAATTTTACTTAACTTCTTTTTCAATGTTTAAATTAAGCAATTTAAAAGGTGGCTTTTGAAGAGGCCACAAAATCACAGATGGGGAAAAGAAACTCTTAAACACAAGCTAGTGACTTTGGTCTCATCCTCTATCTATTAAGAGTAGCAGAAGTGGTGACATAGTGGAAAATCAGTGGGGGCAACGATAAGGAGTGACACTTTGTAGCGAACACGAGACAAATTGAGATGACACTGTGGGTCAGGAAATGTTAGCAGATAATTAAAATAGAACAAGTTGTGTGGAATATTATAAACCTGTGCTTACTGGGAGGGGGAACGGCAGTTTCTGCTGACCAGGACCTCTGACTTGAAGCTGAGCTGTTGTATGGACAGAGGTGTTGCAGTAATTTCTATATTAAACCACATTTCAAAGGTGTTAGTCATATTTTATGGGCATATGCTGCCATTAATATTTTTGTCAGTCTTATTGTTAACTTGGTTCACCCAGATATGATTTAAGGTGCAGTGAAAAGATTATAGGTTTTTAAAAATATCTCTCTTTTTGCTGGAGTAAAAATAATACAAATTTCACTTCAAAAGCTTTTACAGCAATTTCTTGTTGTCTTCGAGCATGAATAAATTTCTGTCAAAAAATCTGCAATAAATTTTAATAAATGAGAGTTTGTGGTTTATTTAATCATAAGCCCAAAGCTAAATTGTGAATATATATTTATGATATAGAAAAACGGTATCATCAGACTTCTCAATTACAAAATAGATGGTATGCACTCATATATGCATACTGGAAAAACACTAAAATAAATAAAATATGGAGATATTTTAGGATAATGTATGCAGGACTCTTTTGAGACTATTCTCTAGAACCCAACAATTGTTTCTATAAATGTAGAAATTAGTTATTTTTACCCAATTACTTTTAAAAAACCTTACTTTCTCTTTTTCCCTTCTGCGTGAAGCTGGATTTGATTACTTTACATTTAATAAGAACCTATAAGGTACATGGCATTTACAGTTTATGTTCCCTATTCATACTACATTGTAATCCAATCTAGAAGTATATTATAAAAATATTCCACTTCTCTTGCTTTCTCTAGCAGATAAAATAGTTTCTTGGGGGGAAAAACAATTAAAAAGATTGACAGAATATCACTGTTGGAGAATTTACAGTTATTCACATTTGTTGGCTTTGGAATTCTTTGGACTATTCTCCCTGATTACTGGATGTTTTATTGAAATCTAGGCATTAATCTTTTCAGGTTAACTGTTTGGAATGTAGGTGTTTTGCCTTTGTTTTGTTCTGCAATAAAAGAACCCCACAGACTGAGTAATATATAAGAAACAGAAATTTATTGACTCGCAGTTCTGGAGGCTAGAAAGTCCAATATCAAGATATCAGCATCTGGTGAGAACCTGTTGTTGTGTCATAATGTGGCAGAAGGAATCATATGGCAGAAAGGGGGTGGGGGAGGGACAAACCCACTCTAGCAATAAATGCAATAGTTCATCCATGAGGGCAGAAGAACCCTCATGACCTAAATACCTCTTG
>NW_007259825.1:10133-11237 GCF_000164805.1 Carlito syrichta
TGGCCCAAAGACTACCTGTGCATTCTGTCAGTCTGTGTTCATAAATAAAGGGATGCTCATAATACACAATGCTGCTCATGTGCCACTCTGGGCCCAGAGGGTTGCCATTAGTTTTTCATAAAGGCACTCTGTGACCTAGCAGCAGTCATTTTAATTGTGACACTTTTCTCAAAACACAGATCTCTTTGAGAGAAGAAGTTAACTTCTTTTGTGGTCATAAGAATATTGAGTAAGACGTTGTTTTCACATGAAGAAAGCCTCTCCACAGGAAAGGCCAGTTACATTGTCTCATATTTAGAGTGATAGATTCACATAATGGTTAAAACAGCTATTTTCTAGGAAGAGAATCAAAATAGAGACTTATGTTTGTGGGTTGGTAATTAAATATTTTTAGCTTGTGGAATGAACTTGAATTTTTTTTTTTTTGAGCTGGAGTCTCACTCTGTCACCCAGACTGGAGTGCAGTGGCCGCTCCCGGCCACCGCAACCTCGACCTGCTGGGCTCCGGCGATCCTTCCGCCTCAGCCTTCCAAGTAGCCGGAGTTACAGCCATGCACTACCACGCCCGGCTGATTTTTTTGATTTATTGTAGAGATGAGGTCTCGCCTGCCCAAGCGGGTCTCGAACCCACGGGCTCAGGCAATTCACTCACCTCAGCCTCCCAAAGGCATGGGATTACAGGCTGAACCACCGAGCCCGGCTGAACTTGAATTTTTAAGTGAAACTTCCTAGTATTATTATTTACCTTTTGAATTGTTTAACTTGTACATCTTAGCAGTTTGATGCATAAGCATCGATATAAGTGCCATTTATGCTTTGGTAAATGTAAATTTAAGCATTATGTTAGATGAAAATGTGAGCATGAATATACAATGTGTGCTTGTGTGTATATATGCATAAGCATTTCTTTGAACAATACTTAGGTGAATTTGCTTTATCATTTCCAAAGAACCTCCAAACTGGGAATACAGTAATATCTTCTACTTAATAAATCAAAGGAGTTGGGGAAATAAAGTTGCTGTTATGTATTTAAAATGACCTAATTTATAGCATTCTCAATCTGAACCTTATGTGATTTCTAGAAATAGTTTAAAATGGCATTCT
>NW_007259826.1:0-758 GCF_000164805.1 Carlito syrichta
CAGAACACCTCTCAGTCAGAGGTCCTCAATGTCAAGTCAGGCGTGGTGGCCCTGGAGTCCTGGCTGCTTGTTGGCCAAGGCAGGAGGACTGCCTGAGTCCTGCAGATTGAAGTACCTAGAGCCACGATCATGCTGCAGCACCCCAGGCCACCCGAGAGAGATTCTGGTGACAAAAAAGATGCATCCCATGTGTGTCAAGAGGGGCATCCATGGCTCCCCAGGGAAAGAACTGTGTAGACCGGGGACGATGGGGAAATCGGGAGAGTAAGGGGCCCTTCCCCCACCCGAATGTGCTAGAATGAGTGATCAAACCCTGGCCTGGCTGTGGAATTGCTGGACCACCTTGATCACTCTGTGCCCAACGGCCACCCTAACTCGGGGCCATCTGCTCTGTGAGCTCACATGCATCTTTGCAGTGGGGCACGAGTGTGGATGGTGGAAGCAAGCCTTCCGGGGTGCATGGCCAAAGGCACAGGATGGACCTGCCATGTGGCCACCTTTGAAATTTCCCACAAACGACAGGCTGGAAAGTGACATTTCCTCTCCCATCCCTGAGGGTGATTCCTTGTGCTGTGTGGCAGGGGTGGTGGTGGTGGTGCTGAATATTATTTTTAGTCGGAATCCTGCTCTGTCACCCAGTCCAGAGCACAGGGGCACACTCATGTCCACTGCGGACTCCACATACCCAGCTCAAGTGATCCTCCCACCTTGGCCCACCGAGTGGATGGAACCATGGGCTTGCACCACCACGCCCAGTA
>NW_007259826.1:1220-1909 GCF_000164805.1 Carlito syrichta
TTGGTGGTTATTATTAATATACTAAGTCAGAGTCCCACTCTGTTGCCAGGCTGGAAAACAGGACAACCCACAGCCACCGTGGCCTCCATCAGCTGGGCTCTGTTGTTCTTCCCGCTGCTGCCTCCTGTGTCGCTGGAAAGACAGGCATGTGGCACCATGCTTGGCTCGTTTTTTTGGTTTCTTGTAGAGACGAGGTTTTGCCAAGGTGCCCGGGATGGTCTTGAACCTGGGCCTCAGGCCATCCTCTCACCTCGACCTCCCAAAGTGCCAGGATGACAGGTGTGAGCCCCTGCAACCACCCTCCACACCCCTCTCTGGATGCCACAACAAGGCCCACTCCCTTACAATGACCCTGACCCTGGAGAGGGCATCCTTAGTCACCCACTGAACCCTCCCCAGAAGGAACGCCTGGCACAGTGCTGTGTCTCCACCATGTCGCCCACACCTCAGCCCTCCTCATTCCCCAGAGTGAACCTGCCCACTCCTCCCAGGGTCCCAATCGTGGAAAGGGAGTGTGTGGCTCTCAAACCTTTGGGGAGGAGGGATGCCCGGGTGACTCACACCAGTCTCCCAGCACTCGGGGAAGCCAAGATGGGAAGATGACCAGATTCCAGGAGCTCAAGATGAGTCTGGAAACCATAGCAAGCCCCCACCTTGACTCAAAGTAAAACCCAGGAAAACTTGGGTGA
>NW_007259826.1:2857-4796 GCF_000164805.1 Carlito syrichta
TGATTCTGATATTTTTAGGAGATAGAGTCTGGCTCTGTTGCCACCATTGGGGCCCAGGGACATGACTGTCATTCTTCACCAGCTTTGAAACTGTGGGCTCTGGAGATTCTCCTGTGTCCACCTCTATAGTGGCCAGGACGATGGGCACCATGACCCCAGACCTCCTGTTTGGATGGATGCAGAGACGGGGTCTCCCTGCATGACCCTGGGTGGCCATGAACTCCTGGGTTCCAGCCATCATCCTGCCTCAGCCTTCCAGAGCGCTGGGAATCCAGGTGTGGGCCACTGCCTCCAGGCTTCTGGTTCATTTTCACAAAGGATCGAGCCCGTGTTCGGGGGCTCAGCCTCATCATCACAGAGAATTGGGGGCCAAGGCCAGTGGCCGGCCCGAACCCACAGGACCAAAATGCACATGGGCAACACAGCAAGAACTCATCTCTATTCTCCATCCCAAATGATCCAGGCGTGGTGGTTTACCCCTGTCATTCTGTCTCCTCAGAATTCCAGGGTAGAAGGCTTTCCGGAGCCCCATGGGCCGAGGTTACAGTGCCAAGAGCAAGCCACTTACCTCCAGTCTGGGCGACAGAGTCAGACTCTTACTCAAAAAAAAAGGAAAGAAGAGTTTCCATTTGTGTATGGAGTTGGGATCATCGCAAATAGACAGAGATCTTTGGGGAAGGAGGCCTCAGCCTTGGGCCTGGAGTTCCCGATGACAGTGGATTGGCAGACAATTGGGCTCTGGCTTTGGGAGGCTGAGGTGGGGGACCGCTGGAACCCGAGAGTTGAGACCAGTCTGTGCCACATAGCGAGACTTCGTCGCTCCCTGGAATGCCAACATTGAAGTTGCACATGGAGGCACCTGCCGGCCCAGCTACATGTAATGTGGTGGCCTCCATCCTGGGGCGTTCCTTTGCATAACTCCCACCAACAGAACATGCGAGTCCAGGCCAGGTACTGTGTCTCATGGCCATCAACCATGTGCCCTGGCAGACTGAGGCAGGTGGCTGCCTAAGCCCAGGAGTCAGAGACCAGCCCGAGAGAAGTGGACAGATCTTGTCTTGGTGAGAGGTCACCAAAATCAAGACAGGCGTGATGGCCACTGGAGTCCCACTTGCTCAGGGGCCAAGGCAGGAGGAATGCCTGAGCCATGCAGGTCGAGGCCCAGGGACCGAAAATCATGATGCTATGCACCAGCCCAGCAGACAGTGACTGCAGCAAAAAAAAAGATGCCTTCCACGTGCATCACGACAGGCATCTGCGGGTCCCCAGGGAAATGTCTGCATGGGCCGGGGACAATAGAGGGATCGGGAGAGGAAGGGGCCCTCTACTAGCCTGAAGGTGGCAGACCAGTCTACCGGAACCTGGGCTGGCCACAGTGTTGCTGGACCACCTTGATTGTTCTGAGCCCAACACTCGCCCAAATTGAGGCTATCTCTTTCGTGAGCTCACATGTGACTTTGCCATGGGGCACGAGTGTGGAGGTTGGAGGCAGGCCTTCTGCAACGGTTGCTCAAAGGCACAGGACAGACTTGCCCAGTGGCCACCTTTGAAACCTCCTGTGAAGGAGAGGTGGGAAAGTGTCTTTTCCTCTCCCATCCCTGAGGGTGACTCCTCGTGCTGTGTGGCAGGGGTGGAGTTGGTGTTGTTGGTAGTGATTATTATTCTTTGGAGTTGGAATCACACTCTGTTGCCCAGGCTGGAGCACAGGGGCACGCTAACGGCCAATGCGGACTCCACCTGCCATGCTCAGGCGATCCTCCCACCTCGGTCCCAAGTGTCTGGAACCACAGGCCTTCACCACCATACCTGGCTAATATTTGGATTTAATTTTGATGACCAAGACGAGGTCTCACCCAGTGTCCCAGCCTGTTCTCAAAACCACAGTCTCAGGCCATCCACTTGCCTCGGACTCCAATGGGCCAGGATGCCAGACTGAGCC
>NW_007259827.1:0-2317 GCF_000164805.1 Carlito syrichta
CTCCCCAAATGTTTCAGAGCAATTTAGCATTCGGATATTATGAATCGGTCAATTCACAACTCCAGCAACATTCTGGTCTTCTTAAAATTTGTAAATGGTATTGGGCACTCCAAGTCCGTTAGGTTCCTCAGAACAACTAAGGTCGGATTCCTGGACATAAAGAATCTTCTTGCCATATTTGTATGTAACTCTGGTCTTAAGGTGAACCCTGTAATCCTTCCCCTTCCCTGTCTCTTTTTATTTTGAGACGGGTCAAGGGTATTCACTTGCCAAATGTTTACTACTTACTTTTAATGGTAACCAGGAATCATGGAATCCACGAACCTAGGAATCTTCTGGGCATCTGTCTTTTGATATACTGAATTTGGAATCCAAATCGGCAGGAAAAATCAGGGATTCTTACTGAGAATTAAAAGGAAATCCGGTTCTAGGAATTCTCATTTTCTGGAATCTACAGGGCCTCTTGATAAGGATTAATCAGCAATCTGGGCTTCTGGATCCCTATATTTTCAATGCCACCTGCTGCGTGGATACGCTAAATCTGTCATTACACATCCTCAGGATTTTTCTGGTCCTCTTGTTAGTTGTAATCAAGGATTTGGCCCTAGAAAGCCTTTTGTTTTCTGGGACCATCTACGACCATAATCATATTCCCCAGAATCAAAAGGTATATTGGTACAAAATTCCTCGATTCAGGTGACTTCAAAGTACAAAAAATTCTTGTGGGTGTGCAGGTATGAATTGGGGTTTTGGGTTTCGGACATTCCACATTTGGGGAGTTCTTGTTTAGCGGAACCAAAAATCTTGGATTCCAGTTCCCAATGCCAAACCTACAGGCCATCTACTTAAGATGTAATCACGAATCAGATTTTTGTAGTAGGAATCTGAGTAATGGAAGTCCCCACATACAGGAAACTTCATTGCCTATTGCTAACTAAGAATAAGGAATCTGCATTACTCGGGTCCTCAATCCCAAAAAAGCTTAAGGTCATCTTGCTATGGGCTAAACACAAATCATGGTGTTTTCGAGAATGAATCTGAAAAATGGAGTAATTATTTACAGGCAACTACATGAACTTTTGCTAAGAAAGAATAAGGAATCCGGGTTACACGAGTCCTCAATCCCAAAAATCTACAGAGCATCTTGCAAAGTTCTACAAAGAATCTGAGTTTCGAAACAGAATGTATCTAATGAGTGTCTTAATATACAGGAAAATACACAACCCATTGCCAAGGAAGAAAAAAAATCGGGGTAATAGCAGTCCTCAGTCCTTATAATCAACAGGCCATCTGCTGTGGGCTAAACAAGAATCAGGGTTTAGAAGCTGGAACATAGGTAATAGCAGTCCTCATATGCAGAATCTACATGATCTCTATCTAAGGAGAACTAAGAAACCTCTTTTACATGATTCCTCCATCACAATATGTACATGACATATTGATAATGGCAAAACAAGGACCAGGGTTTCCAAACAGTATTGTGGGGAACGGTATTCCTCATATACAGGACATTACACAGTCCCTCTGTAAAGAAGAATAAAGAATCTGTGATACACTAGTCCACAATCCGAAAAATTCTCAGGGTGTCTTGCTGCGGTAAAAACAAGAATCAAGGCTTCAAGCTCGTCTCATGTTTCGGAGATATTTGGCTTGTGGGTATTATGAATCAGTCATTTCAAGACTCCAGCAATATTCTGGTCCTCTTGATAGTTGTAATCGCGTATCTGGTAGTATAAGTTCCTTAGGTTCCTCCGGACACTTATGGTCAGTTTCCCAGAAAGAAGTATCATCTTGCCGTATTTGAATGTAACTTTGGTCTTAACATTAACTTCGTAATCCTTAAATTTCAGTTTGTACTTTATTTGTAGAGGGGCCGAGGGTTTTTCAGTTGCCAAATATTTAGTAAGAATTATGAAATTGTAACCAGGATCCATAGATTCCACGTCCCTAGGAAACATCTGGGTATCTGCATTATTGTACAGAGTTTGGAATCCACATGGACAGCAAAATTCAGGGCATCTTTCTGAGAACGGAAAGGGAATCCGGTTCTTGGAGTTCTCAATTCCCTAAATCTACAAAGTCTCTTGACAAGGTTTAATCAGCAATCTGGGCTTCTATGTTGCCAAATTTTTAGTGTGTCTTTTGAAAAGGGACCAGAAATCTTGGGTTAAAATTCCTCAAGAACTTTATGGGAGTCTTTCTCTTGATATCCAAGCAACTAGAATTCTAGGTCACCAGGTAATATCTTGGCGTCTTGTTGAGAATTAAGCAGGAATTTCAGTAATGGGAGTCCTCATATACAGAACACTACACAACC
>NW_007259827.1:2337-7436 GCF_000164805.1 Carlito syrichta
TGCTAAAGGAGAATCAGAATGCTGGTTTACCTGTGTCCTCCCATCCCAATAAAACGTCAGGGTTTCTTGCTAAGGGCTAAACACGAATTTATGTTTTTGAAGTATGAACTGGAGAAATGAAATCCTCATATACAGGCAAATGCACTGATTTTTCCTAACAAAGAATAAGAAATGTGGGTGACATGATTTCTCAATCTCAAAAATTATATGGCGTCTTCCTAAGATCTAAACAAGAATCAAGCTTTTGATGCATGTATCTCTTAACAGGAGTACTCATATAAATGTAACTGCACGACTGTTGCTAAAAATAAGGAATCTGGGTATACGAGTCCTCAGTCCTGAAAATCTACAGGGCATCTTGCTGACGGCTAAAGAAGAATCAGGGATTTGAGGCATGAATGAGGGTAATAGCAATCCTCATATACAGGAAACTACATGGCCTCTTGCTAATAAAAGAGAAGAAATCTGTTTTCCACGGTTCCTCTATCAAAAAATCTGCATGACTTCTTACTAAGGGCTAAACAAGGTTCAGGGTTTCGATACAGGAATCAAGGTATAGAGAGTCCTCACATACAGGACAATGCATGGCCTCCAAATAAGTACGAATAAAGAATCATTGTTGTACGCACCCTAAATCCAAAAAATTCCCAGGTTGTTTGCTATGGAACAAACAAGAAACAGATCTTCGAGCTCCCCAAATGTTTCAGAGCACTTTAGCATTCGGATATTATGAATTGGTCATTTCAGGACTCCAGCAGCATTCTGGTCCTCTTAAAAGTTGCAAATGATATTGGGCACTCCATGTCCGTTATGTTCCTCAGAACAACTAAAGCCGTTTTCCTGGGGAAAAAAATCTTCTTGCCATATTTGGATGTAACTCTGGTGTTAAGGTGAACCCTGCAATCCATCCCCTTCTGTGTCTCTTTTTATTTTTTGAAGGATCAAGTTTTAAGCACTTACCAAAGGTTGACTATATACTATTAATGGTAACCAGGATTCATGGAATCCACACTCCTAGGAAACTTCTGGGCATCTGTCTTTTGAAATACTGAAAATTGGAATCCAAATCGACAGGAAACATCAGGGCATCTTACTAAGAATTAAACGGAAATCCGGTCTTAGGAGTTCTTATTTTCCAAAATCTACAGGGCCTCTTGATAAGGTTTAATCACCAATCTGGGCTATTGGGTCCCTACATTTTCAGAACTACTTGCTCCGTTGATATGCTAAATCTGTCATTACAGATCTTCAGGATCTTTCTGGTCCTCATGTTAGTTGTAATCCAAGATTTGGCCCTAGAAAACCTTTTGCTTCCTTGAACCATCAACGACCATAATCATATTCCCCAGAGTCAACAGGTATATTGGTACAAAATTCCTCGATTCAGGTGACCTCAAAGTACAGAAAATTTTTGTGGCTGGGCAGGTAGGAATTGTGGTTATGGGTGTGGAATATTTCACATTTTGGGGTGGTCTTGTGAAGGGTAATCAAGAATCTTGGATTTCAGTTCCCAAAGAACATTATGGACTTCTTTCTATTGATATTCACAAAACTGGAATTGTCGGTCACCAGGAACTGTCTCAGCATCCAGCTGAGTGAAGTAGGAACCTGGGTAATGGAGGTTGTCATAAACAGGAAACTACACGACATATTGGTAAGGAAGTATAAGGAATCTTCCTTATGTGAGTCCTCAGTCCCAAAATTACAGACTGTCTTTCTAAGACATAATCACGAATCTAGTTTTTGAAGTAGGAATCTGGGTAATGGTGGTCCTCACATAAAGGAAACTTCACTGCCTATTGCTAAGTAAGAATAAGGAATCTGCGTTACTCAGGTCCTCAATCCCAAAAAAGCTGAAGGTCATCTTGCTATGGGCTAAACAAGAATCATGGTGTATTCGAGCATGAATCGGGAAAATGGATTCCTTATTTACAGGCAACTGCATGACCTTTCGGTAAGAAACAGTAAGGAATGTGGGTTACACTAGTCTTCTATCCCAAAAACATACAGAGCATCTTGGAAAGTTCTAAAAGAATCAGAGTTTCGAAGCAGGATGTATCTAATGAGAGTCAAAAGTACAGCAAAATACACAGCCCTTGCCAAGGAAGAAAAATAATCGGGGTTATAGCAGTCCTCAGGCCGTAAAATCAACAGGTCATCTGCTGTGGGCTAAACAAGAATCAGGGTTTAGAAGCTGGAACATAGGTAATAGCAGTCCAAATATGCAGAATCTATATGATCTCTAGCTAAGGACAACTAAGAAACCTCTTTTACATGGTACCTCCGTCACAATATCTACATGACATCTTGCTAATGGCAAAACCAGAATCAGGGTTTCTAAACAGGATTCTGGGGAAAGGGAATCCTCATATACAGGACATTACATGGCCCCGCGCTAAGGAAGAATAAGAAATCTTGGATACACTAATCCACATTCCGAAAAATTATCAGGGCGTCTTGATGCAGTATAAACAAGAATCAAGGCTTCGAGCTCGTCTCATGTTTCAGAGATATTTAGCTTGTGAGTATTATGAATCAGTCATTTCAGGACTCCAGCAACATTCTGGTCTTCTTGAGAGTTGTAATCAGGTATGTGGTGGTACAAATCCCTTAATTCCTCAGGACAATTAAGGCCAGACTACCGGGAAAAAAGTATCATATTGCTGTATTTGGATGTAATTTTGGTCTTAAGATGAACTTGGTATCCTTACATTTCCGTTTGTACTTTATTTGTAGAGGGGTTGAGGGTTTTGCAGTTGCCAAAAATTTAGTACGTATTATTAAAATGTAACCAGGATCCATGGATTCCACATCCCTAGGAAACATCTGGGAATCTGCATTTGTGTACATAGAGTTTGGGTATCCACATGGACAGGGAAATTCAGGGCATCTTTCTGAGAACGGAAGGGAATCTAGTTCTTTTAGGTCTCTATCGCCTAAATCTACAAAATTTCTTGATATAGTTTAATCAGCAATCTGGGCTTCTATGCCGCCACATTTTCAGTGTGTCTTTTGAAAAGGGACCAGGAATCTTCAGTTCCAATTCCTCAAGAACTTTATGGGAGTCTTTATCTTGATATCCAAGCAACTGAAATTCTAGGTCACCAGCAAATATCTTGACGTCTTGCTGAGAATGAAGCAGGAATATCAGTAATGGACATATACAGAACACTACACAACCTGTTGCTATGGGAGAATAAGGAATCTTGGTTACACGAGGCCTCCATCCCAAAAATTTACGGACCGTATTGCTAAGAGATAACCACCATTCCGGTTTCGGGAGTAAGAATCTGGATAATGGGAGTCCTCATATACTGGAAACTGCACTGTCTATTGCTAAAGGAGAAAAAGGAATCTGGTTTACACGTGTCCTGCATCCCAATAAAACTTCAGGTTTTCTTGCTAAGGGCTAAACAAGAATTTGTGTTTTTGAAGAATAAACTATAGAAATGAAATTCTCATATACAGGCAAATGCACTGATAATTCCTACGAAAGTATAAGAAATGTGGGTGACATGTTTTCTCAATCTCCAAAAAAGTATACGGCGTCTCCCTAAGATCTAAACAAAAATCAAGTTTTCGACGCATGTATCTGTGAACAGGAGCAATCATATACAGGTAACTGCACAGCTTTTGCTAAAAATAAGGAATCTGAGTTATACGAGTCCTCAGTCCTGAAAATTTACAGGGCACCTTACTGACGGTTAAAGAATAATCAGGGATTCCAGACATGAGTGTGGGTAATAGCAATCCTCATATACAGCAAACTATATGGCCTCTTGGTAATAAAAGAGAAGAAATCTATTTTCCACCGTTACTCTACCAAAAAATCTACAAAACTTCTTACTAAGAGCTAAACAAGAATCAGGGTTTCAAAACAGGAATCAACTGAAAGAGAGACCTCACATATAGGACACTACATGGCCTACAATTATGTACAAATAAAGAATCATTGTAGTACGCGTCCTCAATCAAAAAAATTCCCAGGTTGTCTGCTATGGGACAAACAAAAAACAGGTCTTCGAGCTCCCCAAAAGTTTCAGAGCAATTTAGCATCCGGATATTATGAATCGGTCATTTCAGGACTCCAGAAACATTCTGGTCCTCTTGAAAGTTGTAAATGGTATTGGCCCTCCTAGTCCGTTAGGTTCCTCAGAACAACTAGGCCAGGTTCCATGACACAAAGAATCTTCTTGCCATATTTGGATGTAACTCTGGACTTAAGGTGAACCATGTAATGCATCCCTTTCCGTGTCTCTTTTTATTTTGAGACGGGAAAAAGGTTTTTCACTTGCCAAATGTTTACTACGTACCTTTATTGGTAGCCAGGAATCATGGAATGCAAGAACCTAGGAAACTTCCATGCATCTGTCTTTTGATATACTGAATTTGGAATCCAAATTGACAGGAAAAATCAGGGCATCTTGCTGAGAATAAAAAGGAAATCCGGTTCTAAGTGTTCTCATTTTCTGGAATCTACAGGGGCACTTGATAAAGTTTAATCAGCAATCTGGGCTTCTATGTCACCACATTTTTAGTGTGTCCTTGAAAAGGGACCAGGAATCTTGGGTTCCAATTCCTGAAGAACTCTATGGGAGTCTTTTCTTGATATCCAAGAAACTGGAATTCTAGGTCACCAGGAAATGTCTTGGCGTCTTGCTGAGAATGAAGCAGGAATTTCAGTAATGGGAATCTTCATATACAAATCACTACACGACCTGTTGCTAAGGAAGAATAAGGAATCTTGGTTACACAAGGCCTCCATTCTAAAATCCTACAGACCATCTTGCTAAGAGATAACCACCATTCAGGTTTGGGAGTAGGAATCTGGATAATGGGATTCCTCATATACAGGAAACTGCACTGTCTATTGCTAAAGGAGAATAAGGAATCTGGCTTACACGTGTCCTCCATCCCAATAAAACTTCAGGGTTTCATTCTAAGGGCTAAACACGAATTTGTGTTTTTGAAGCATAAACTAGGGAATGAAATGCTCTTTTACAGGCAAATGCACTGACTTTTCCTAAGAAAGAATAAGGAATGTGGGTGACATGTTTTCTCAATCTCCAAAAAAAGTATACGGAGTCGTCGTAAGATCT
>NW_007259827.1:7811-8132 GCF_000164805.1 Carlito syrichta
AAAGAGAAGAAATCTGTTTTTCACGGTTCCTCTATCATAAAATCTACAAGACTTCATACTAAAAGCTAAACAAGTATCAGGGTTTCGAAACAGGAATCAAGAGAAAGAGGGTTCACATATAGGACACTACATGGCCTCCAATTAAGTACGAATAAAGAATCATTGTTGTACGCGCCCTCAATCCTAAAAATTCCCTGGTTGTCTGCTATAGGACAAGCAAGAAACAGATCTTCAAGCTACCCAAATGTCTCAGAGCAATTTAGCATTTGGATAGTATGAATCGGTCATTTCATGACTCCAGCAACATTCTGTTCCTCTTAA
>NW_007259828.1:0-2945 GCF_000164805.1 Carlito syrichta
ATTCTGCATAAATACAACACACCTGGCATGCTATAATAGCCAGCATAGCAACGAAAACAGTAGAGAGAGTGAGAAAAGTGTATTGAGAGTGAACTAGATACTTGATGTCATGCCTGGACACCTTGATTTGCCCCAATGTGGGCAGTCTGCACTGTCTAGTCAAAATAGCTCAACGGCAACGTCTGCGTTGAGGAGTGGGGGACGATAAATGATTAAATGTCTTCAGTCGAATTTGTGGAGGTTGGAGTGGTTGTTGAATGGTGAGCTCTTTCAGCTTTGGAACCAACACCTTCTCTTCATCATCTGTATCTGACTCAGACTGATGGCGTGGTTTATGTCTCGTCTGGCTGTACCTCGATGGTGGTGGGGGACTGGACATGTCTAATTAGATGATTTGGTACCCAAATAGGTGAGGGCAAGTCCTGGGGAAAAACACAAGTATATACTCTCCTGCATGTTAAAAGGACATCTGGCCCCTTCCATTGAACTGTAAGATCTTTCCATTTTGCCATTGGTTTGACATTATTCTCAGGACTCCAAAGTCTTCTCATAGCTGAATGTCCTTGAGGGTCCAAAATGAGATGATTAATTACAAACATAGCATGATTTATGATATGATGTGGAGAACTATATCTGAATTCCACTTCCTGCAATTAAATTATTTGATTTTTTAACT
This sequence comes from Carlito syrichta, assembly GCF_000164805.1. NCBI lineage: Eukaryota > Metazoa > Chordata > Mammalia > Primates > Tarsiidae > Carlito > Carlito syrichta. The sequence goes on from NW_007259828.1 coordinate 677, forward strand.
ATTGATGGGCTCTCTCAAATAAAACTTGACCTTGAGGATTATATGGTATTCCTGTAGAATGTGAGATGCCAAACCGGGTACAAAATGACTGAAAAGCTTTTGATGCACAAGCAAGAGTATTATCAGTTTTTAATTGTTTAAGAGCACCCACTTGTGAAAAACAAAAGAATAAATGTGAGACTACATATTTTAGGCTTCCCCAGTTCTGGGCAAGACTAAAATTACATGGGAAAATGTATCCACTATCACATGTAGAAATTACAATTTTCCAAAACTTTGGAAATGAGTAACATACATTTGCCAGAAAACATTAGGTTTTAATCCCCAGGGATTAACTCCTGAGGGGAGGGGGCTATTAGAAGTAAGACACGAAGTACAACAATTTTTTATGATTTGTCTAGCCGTTTCTCTTGGAATGTGAAACTGGTGCCTTAAAGCTGCAGCGTTTTGGTGATGAATTTTATGGGATTGCTGAGCATGATTGACTAAAGAATCTACAAGGAGAGGGCACATGACCGATTTTGTCAAGGCATCTGCTAATTAATAACCTTGATGTAGAGGTCCAGGGAGTTCTGAATTAAATCTAATGTGAACTATGAAAAATGGTTAGTTTCTAACAATTATCAGTTGCTTTAATTGGATAAGTAAATCAAGAATAGTTGACTTATTAACAGGATTGGTGGCTTTTTAAATATGAGGAAACAGTTCTTTTATATAACAAGAATCAGTATAGAAAGACAATTTTCTCCTTTTAAATCAAGACTGTAACAAATCACAATGCCCCCCCACCCCGGTGCCACTTGCTGGTAGTCTTTTGATGCCAATGGGCAAATTTAAAATATCTGCATATTTTTCTTCATGATAACTAGCTGCTTCTACTTTAGGTTTTCCTTATCCTCAGGGGGTAGAGGATCAACATCAACAGGGGCAAATGGCTAACATAGCCTGTGAAGGAACAGGAGTTAATAAGGGAGTTCTTTCACCTGCTTCCTCTTTTACCTTAATGGGCATTTTATAAACCTTTTGTTGTGAATCTAAGACGTCTCTAATTATATTCTTTAATTCAAAAATATCTATAAGCACTTGTTCCAGACCATGGAGAGTGTAATACAGTTTCAAGTTTTCCCAAAACTTTGTCTGTGTTTCTAAATTAACAATGCCTTCTTCAGGGAACCAGGGACACTGTTCTTGCACAAAATAGAGGAAACGAGATAATCATGTAGAGGAAACTTTATTTATTTATATTGGGGGGGTTGGAGTCTCACTTTGTTGCACAGACTGGAGTGCAGTGGCGTCTCTTGGTCACTGCAGCCTTGACCTGCTGGGTTCTGGTGATATGTCTGCCTCAGCCTTCCGAATAGCCGTAATTACAGGAAAGTGCTACCATACTCAGCTGATTTTTTGATTTATTGTACGATGAGGTATCACCCTGTTGCCCAGGCAGGTATCAAACCCGCGAGCTCAGGCAATTCACGCACCTCAGCCTCCCAAAGTCTGGGATTACAGGCTGAGACACTGAGTCCAGCTTATAGGAAATTTTAATTCCTCTTTTAGAAAGCATATGCATCAAAATACTTATGAACAATTTTCTTTCTTTAAACTCACTCTGACGCATGATCGTATCATGGTTCTAAAACTGTTTACCCTTTCTAGCTTTGCCTGTCTCTACAGAAGGGTCTGCAGAACCCAAGGTATGTTCTGATCCCTTATGATTAAAGTAAGGCTTAACTTTCAGGTTCCTGTTCAGGCACCACTTGTTGGAGTCCAGGTTCAGCAGATCAGGGTTTCCTGAAGGAGGAACGGGGTTGGCGTAGGAGAAAACTTGGACACTGACTCTGTTTATATGCAGCACAGATGTTGATTTATTTTTCTTTTCAAGTTCTTTTTATACTTCTAGTTAAATATAGTTTGGCCTTCAAACCCAGATGTATTTATGTTGTTTTAATCATTGTTCTAACAGCGATGAAATACTGTCTGTCTTCCCTTCAAATTTGTGACAATGTATCCACTAATAGAATCTTTAAAGCATGTAATTTTTCACAACGTGTTTTCTAAAACTATTAACCCTGACCATCTAAACTTTTAACAACTTAATGACTAACTTATGTTTTCATAGCATTTTATTTTTTCTAAATACAATTACAAAGCCTTTTCTACTATTTCAACCTTTCTATATTAATCATCTACTCTAAAATGCAAAAAGGTTGTGTATACTGCAAGTATATGGGCCATCCATCTGTTTTCTTGCATAAATGGCCACACCTAAAAT
>NW_007259828.1:2965-11916 GCF_000164805.1 Carlito syrichta
ATTCCACTTTTCAAGTTCTTTTTATACTTCTAGTTAAATATAGTTTGGCCTTCAAACCCAGATGTATTTATGTTGTTTTAATCATTGTTCTAACAGCGATGAAATACTGTCTGTCTTCCCTTCAAATTTGTGACAATGTATCCACTAATAGAATCTTTAAAGCATGTAATTTTTCACAACGTGTTTTCTAAAACTATTAACCCTGACCATCTAAACTTTTAACAACTTAATGACTAACTTATGTTTTCATAGCATTTTATTTTTTCTAAATACAATTACAAAGCCTTTTCTACTATTTCAACCTTTCTATATTAATCATCTACTCTAAAATGCAAAAAGGTTGTGTATACTGCAAAGTATAGGGCCATCCATCTGTTTTCTTGCATAAATGGCCACACCTAAAATTAAAACTCACGTAATCATAACAACAACCTTTTTCGTTATGTTAAAAATGCCTATATAACACTTCACAATTAGCAATATGAAAACAACATCCCCAAAGCTCTCTGATTAGCAACCAACTTAAAAAACTAAAACCAATAAATGTGTTATGATGCCAAACATGATGTTTATAATTTGCATCTATAGTCCCCTGAGAGGGATCGGGAGAGCACACTGATGCACAATCAAGCCAAGGCTCCCAGGGGTAGGAGAGTGCCACCCACAGTTTTAAACCATTGTTGTGGGCTCAAACAACAAAAGGGTGGGGACAGAGAAACACAAGTGGAGGGTCATATCTTGAGCAGAAAAATATCCATTTCACTAATTGCTTGTTTCTACTAATAGATATTTTTAATGGACTACTATTTTTTTGCACCCCCCAACTCTTCAGATACTAATAGCAAACATAACAAGATGAGTGGAAGTAGCAGGGCTGATTGTGGCCTAGTGTGGCCCTGTAACCTGGGGTCTTCAGCCTTCCAGACCCTGTCAACGTGAAGGCCTCTGAGGCTGGCTTCTGACACCGGGTCATCGGAAGGGAGTGGGCCTTGTTGTGTGGCCCAGAGAGGGGTTTGAAGATCAGGTGCCGTGGCTCCCACCTGTCATCCCAGTGAAGTGGGAGGCTCAGGCAAGAGGATGGCCTTAACCGCAAGGTTCAAGACAAGCCTGGGCACCTTGGTGAGACCTTGTCTCTACAAGAAGTCAACAAAATGAGCTGAGCATGGTGGCGCACACTTGTTCTGGCCACTTGGAGACCATGGCAGGAGGATCGCCAGAGCCCAGTTGGTGGAGGCCCCAGAGGCTGAGAGTCGTTCCCTAAGCTCCGGCCTGTGTGACAGAGTGACACTTTGACTCAGAATAATAATACCAACTTCCACCACCACCACAAACACAGGCCAGGCTCAAAGACTCAGTCTGGCCTCCCAGCCTTTTGGAGGGCCAGGCGAGTAAATGACCTGAGTCTGTGAGTTCAACACCAGCCTGGGACATGGGGCGAGACCTGGTCTCGGACATCAAAAATAAATCCAAAAATTATCCAGGCATGGTGGCACAGGTGTGTGGTTCCAGCCACTCAGGGGGCTGATGTGGGAGGATCACCTGGTCCCGGCAGGTGCTGTCCGCAGTGACTGTGACCATGCCCCTGTGCTCTGCTCTGGCAGACAGAGTAGGATTCTCACTCCACATAATAATAATCACCACCACCACCACCACCACTACCCCTGCCATCCTGCAAGAGGAATCACACTCAAGGATATGAGAGGAAAAGGCACTTTCTGACCTGTTGTTGCAGGTAGTTTCAAAGGTGACCACTGGGCATGTTTGTCCTGCATTTTGGCCATGTTCCCCAGAAGGCCTGACTCCACTCTCCACACAAGCCCGGGTTGGTCTCCAACTCCTGGGCTCATGCAATCTCCCACTTCAAACTCCCAGGCCCAGGGCTGACTACTGTTAGCCATGGTGCCTGGCATGGACTCGCACATTCTGTCAGCAGGGGTGATGCTCCAGACAGAGGCCACCACATCACGTGTAGCTGGGACAAAGGGTGCCACCAAGAGTGACTTCATTGTTTGCATTCCAGGGTGCAATGAGGTCTCGCTATGTGGTCCAGGCTGCTCTCGAACTCCCAGGCTCCAGCGGTCCCCTGACTCTGCTTCCCAAAGCCACAGTTCGATTGGCTCCTGATTAACTGTCTTTCGAGAGCTCTATGACCAAGACTGTGGCTTCCTTCCCCAATGATCTGTGTCTGTTCATGATGATTCCAACTCCATACACAAATGGTTGCTCTTCTTTCCTTTTATTTTTCATTTTGTTGAGTCTGTACTCAAAAAAGTGTCTGGACAGTCATCTTATTGTCTTGTCCTGCCCGTGTGCCGAGGAGACAGGCATGAGTCAGGCTGGAGGTTGGTTGCTTGCTCCCAGTCAGCGCAACATGGGCCCATGGGCTCTGGTGAACCATCTCACACAGGCCTTTCGAGAAGCTGAATCAACAGAGGTTGAGCCCCCTAGACTGGCCTCGATCCTTTGTCTAAAATGAACCAGAAGACTGGATGCAGCAAAACAGGCATGGAATCCCAGTGTTCTGGGAGGCCAAATCAGGAACGTGGCTGAAGCCCAAGAGGTCAATGCCAGTTTGGGCCTTGCAGGGAGACACCATCTCCACACCTGTCCAAGGAGGGGGTCTGGGGATGTGGTGTCCATCATCCCGGCCACTACAGAAGCCGAGGCAGAAGGAATGCCAAAGCCCATAATTTTGAGACTGGTGGTAAATGGCAGTCATGTCCCCGGACCCCAGTCTGGGCCACAGAGCAAGACCCCATCTCCAAAAACATCAGAATCGTACACAGATTCTGAACTGTGTGTGGTGTGCTCAAAGGGCGACTGACTTTACAACCAGAAAAAATAGGACTTGGGGGGAAGATATGTCCTGGGTGAAGAATGTGTCTCTTGCCTTTCTTGGCATCAGGTCCTCATTGCCAATGTTGAAGGTCCAGCCTGCCTGGGGCACATTTCTCACCTCGGAGAGGACAGTCATCAGGGACCCAGCCAGGGAGTCTCTGGAACTCCCGCACAAAAGTAGTGGCAGCCATTGGGGAGTTTGGGGCTGTAAGGTGCAGAGCTTGGGAGACCCGTGGGTGGGGTGGAGGGGGGGTAGGACTGAGGGCAGAAGGTTTTCAGGTGAAAGAATTTCTTTGTTGACATATTTTGTTTATGTAATTATCTTTCTTTCTTTCCTTTCATTCTTTTTTTCTTCCTTTCTTTCTTTCTGTCTTACTTTCTTTTTTTCTTTTCTTTTCTTTCTTCACTAGGTTGTCCAGAGGGCTCTCAAACCACCCAACCTGGACCATCCTCTCAGCATGGGACTCCCAAACTGCTGCAAAAACAGGCTTTCAATTTGGTTGACATCCTTGTCTTCCTGCCTGGTCTTGAACTCTGGGCCAGAGACGTTCCTCCCGCCGAGGCCAGCCCTCATTCAAGGATTTCTGGATTTTTCTTGGGGTCGTGGTGGGGGCTTGCTATATTGTCCAGCCTGGTCTTGAGCTACTGGGCTCCAGTCATCTTATTGTCTTGCCCTGCCCGTGTGCCGAGGAGACAGACATGAGTCAACAGGCCATCCCTGCTCCCCCATGGTTTGAGTATCACGCCCTCCCTTTCCCAGTGGTGGCCCTTGGGAGTGGCAAGCCAGTCCACTATGGGGAGCAAGGCGGGTGGATGGGTGGGTGCCCTGGTGGTGACACGACCCTGCCTCAGGTTCTCCCCCAAGGGAGGGCTACTTGGATGACTGCAGCATCCCTCACCAGATGCCAGGTCATCAGAAGGGAGTGGTCCTCATGAGGGTCCCAAGCAGGGTGGGCAGGCCTGACATGGTGTCTCAGGCCTGTAATCCCAGTGTTCTGGAGGGCGAGGTGAGAGGATCGACTGAGCTCCTGGGTTAGAGACATGCCTGGGCACCTTGGTGAGACCTCATCTCTACAAGAAGCTAGCCAAATGATCCAAGCATGTTGGCACACAGCTGTCGTTCTGGCCACTCAGGAGGCCACAGGGGAAGGATAGCCAGAGTCCTGATGGTGGTGGCTGCATTGGCCAAGAGCAGGCCCCTGTGCTTCTACCTGGGCGACGAGCATGACTCTGAGCCAGAATAATAATACTAACCACCACCACCATAACCAAGTCTGGACTCAGGGGCTAAATCTGTCTTCCCGGTTCTATGGAGGCCCAGGACAGTGGACGGCCTGAACCTGGGGGTTTGACACCAGTCCGGGACTCAGGGTGAGAGCTCATCTCAGCCATCAAAATAAATCTAAAGATTAGCCGGGCGTGGTGGCACAGGCCTGTGGTTCCAGACACTCTGGTGGCTGAGGCGGGAGGAATGCCTGAGCTCAGCAAGTGGAGTCTGCAGTGGCCTTGAGTGTGCCCCTGCACTCTGGCCTGGGTGACAGAGCAAGATTCTGACTCCAAATAATAATAATCACAATCACCACCGCCACCACCAACCTTGCCATCTACTGTGAAGAGTCATCCTTAGGGATGGGAGAGGAAAAGTCACTTTCCCCCCTGTCATTTGCTGGCAGTTTCAAAGTTGGCCACCAGACACATCCATTCCATGCCTTTGGCCATACATCCCAGAAGAACTGCCTCCACCCTCCACACTTGTGCCCTAAGGCAAAGACACCTTTGAGCTCATGAAACAGACTGACCCATGTTAGGGCGGACGTCTGGCATAGATTGATCAAGGAGGTCTGGTAATGCCGTCACCAGCCCATGTTCTCATCACCCGGTTTGCCTCCTTTGGGCAGGGGGAGGGCCCCTACCTCTCTCGACCACTCCATCACCTCACAACCATGCGGAACTTTCCCTGGGGAGCCATGGGAGCCCATTGTGACTCATTTGGTGGCATCTTTTTTATCGCCAGAGTCTCCATAGGCTGGGCTGGGGCACAGTGACACGATCGTGGCTTCTGGGGCCTCAACCTGCAGGGCTGAGGTGGTCCTCCTGCCTTGCCCCCCAAGCACCCTGGACTCCAGGAGCCACCACGCCTGACTCAATTTTGGGGTCCTCTCACTAAGACGAGGTTTGGCCAAACCACTCAGACTGGTCTCTGAATCTGGGGATTCAGGCAACCTCCTGCCTCAGCCTCCCAGGGCCTGGGCCTGGTGGCTGTGAGCCATGGTCCCTGTCCTGTACTCACACATGCTGTCAGTGGGGGCAACACAAAGGCAAACCTGGGGATGGAGGCCACTGCATCCCATGTAGCTGGGACCACACGTGCCACCATGTGAGACTCCAGTGCTTCCATTCTGTGGAGCGACGAGGTCTCGCTACTTGGTTTAGGCTGGTCTCAAACTCCAGGCTGTTGAAGTCCCTGGCCTCAGCCTCCTAAATCCACAGCCCGATTGTCAGTTGATCCACCATCTTTCAGGATCTCTAGGTCCAAGCCTGGGGCCTCCTTCCCAAATGATCTCTGTCTGTTCATGATGATCCCAACTCCATACACAAATATATGCTTTTCTTTTGTTCCTTTTTTCCTGTTTTTCATTAAGTTGGAGTCTCACTCTTTCGCTCAAGCTTTAGGGCAGGGGCTCGCTTCTGGCCACCACAGCCTCAGCCCACCAGGCTCCAGCGAACCTTTCACCGGCCTTCCGAGGAACTGGAATGACAGGCACGTGCCACCATGCCTGGCTCATTTGGGATAGAGGGTTGAGTTGAAGTCTCGCCAAATTGCCCGGGTGCTTCTTGACCCATGGGTTCAGGCTGACCCCTGGCCTGGCCTCCCAAAGCACTGGGATGACTAACCTGAGCTCCCGAGCCTGGCCTCCATCCTTCATCAAAAACGAACTAGAAGGCCTAGTAAGGCAGCCCATGCCTGGAATCCCAGTGCTCTCGAAGGCCGAGGTGGGAGAATGGCAGAGCCCAGAAGCCCAAGTACAACCCGGGCCACACAGGGAGACCTGTCTCCTCACCCATCTAAACAGTGGGTCCAGGGTGGAAGTGCCCATCATACCGGCCTCTCTGGAGGTTGAGGTGAGAGTATCAATGAAACCCACAATTTTGAGCCTGGCAATGAATGACAGTCATGATCATGGGCACCAGTCTGCGCATTAGAGTCAGACCCTGTCTCCAAAATCATCAGAAACATACACAGAATCTAAACTACACATGGTGTGTCCACAGGGTGACTGGCTTTAGATCAGAAAAATGAGATTGTGGAGGAAGAAATGTCCCCAGGTGAGGCATTTGACCCTGGCTTTTCTTGGCAGATGGTCCTCATTGCCAAATCACAGGGTCATCATGCCTGGGGCACATTTATCACCTTAGAGAAGACAGCTGGCAGGAACCTGGCTAGGGAGTGTGGGAACTCCCAGACCAAAGTGGGGGGAGCCACTAGAGGGTGGGTTAGTGCTGGAAAGTGCCTAGCTAGGGGCACTCTCACATGTGGGGGTGCACATGGGAGGAACTGAGGGCAGAAGGTCTGCAGTAGAATGGGTATCTTTCTTTTTTTCTTTCTTTTTTCTTTCTTTCCTTCTTTCTTCCATCCTTCTTTCTTTCTTATGTTGTTTCTTTCTTTCTATCTTTTATTTCCTCACTAGTTTGCTCAGGTTGCTCTCAAACTGCACAAAAAGGGCCATCCTCTCAGCCTGGGCCTCCCAAACTGCTGTGATCACAGGCTTTCCATTTGGTCGACATTCTGGTGTTTCCACCGGGTCTCGAACTCTTTGCCAGAGGCGATCCTCCCGCCGAGGCCTGACCTAACTCAAGGTTTTGTGGGTTTTGCTTGGGGTTTGCTATGGGTTTGCTATGGTGTCCAGCTTGGTCTCGAGTTCCCGGACTCTGGCCATTTACCCGTCTCGGGCTCCCCGAGTGCTGAGGAGACAGACGTGAATCACCAGGCCATCCCCACCCCCCCAAATGTATGAGAGTCTCAGCCTTCTTTTTCTCAAGGCAGCCCTTGTGAGGAGCCAGTATTTCCACCCTGGGGAATAAGGCAGGAGGAGGGGTGGGCACCCTGGTGGAGATATGCCTCTGAACCAGGTGTTCCACTCTGGAAGGACTCATCTGGTGATTCCAGGTGCCCTCTCTGTGTTCCCGGGTCATCATAAGGGAGCAGACTTCATGGTGAGACCCCTAGAAGGGTATGGAGGCTGGGCACAGTGGCTCACACCTGTCATCCTGGTGCTCTGGTATGCAGAGACAAGAGGATGGCCAGGACCCCCGGGTTTGAGACTAGCCTGGGCACCTCGGTGATACCTAGTCTCTACAAGAAACCAAAAATTTAGCTGAGCATGTTGGCATACGCCTGTCCTTCTGGGCACTCAGGAAGCTGAAGCGTGAGGCTCACCAGAGTCCAGCCAGTGAAGGTCAGCATGTCTGAGAGTGGGCCTCTGTGCTCTGACCTGGGCGAAATAGTGGGACTCCAACTCACAATAATAATACCTACCACCACCACCACCACAAACACAGGCCAGGCTCAGGGGCTCAGCCTGGCATTCCAGTTCTTCAGAGGCCTAGGCATGTGGATGGCCTTAACCTGCAGGTTTTACACCAGTCTTCAACACAGGGAGAGACCTTGTCTTGGTCATCAAAAATAAATCCTAAGATTAGCCAGGCATGCTGGCACAGGCCTGTGGTTTCAGGCACTTGGTGGGCGGAGGTGGGAGGATCGCCTGAGCCCAGCAGGTGGAGTCCATGGTGGCCGTGAGCATGACCCTGAACTCTGGTTTCAGTGACTGAGAGGGATTCAGACTCCAAATAACAATAATGACCACCACCACCGCCATCACCCCTTCCACCCAGCACAAGGAGATACCCTCTGGGATGGGAGAGGAAAAGGCACTTTTCAGTCTGTCAATCGTGGGAGGTTTCAAAGGTGGCCACTGGGCACGTTGGTCCTACACATTTGGTCGCACGCCCCAGAAGGCCTGCCTAATACTCCACACTAGTACCCTACAGAAAAGACGTATGTGACCTCATGGAACAGACGGCCTTGTGCTAGGGCGGCTGTTGGGCACAGAGTGATCAAGGGAATCAGGCAATGCCATGGCCATTCCAGATTCTGGTCGCCTGGTTGCAATCTTTGGGCTGGGAGAGGTCCTGTTCCTCTCCCAATCACTCCATTGTCTGCCACCCACACAGGTCATTCCATGGGGAGCCATGGACGCCCATCGTGACACACGTGGGACACGTCTTTTTTGTGTCCAGAGTCTCTGTTGGCCAGGCTGGGGTGCAGTGGCACGATTGTGGCTTCCAGGGACTCGACCTGCAGGGCTCAGGTTGTCCTCCGGCATCAGCTGCCGAGCACCTGGGACTTCAGGATCCATCATGCCAGACTCGATTTTGGCATCCTCTCACTAAGATGCAGTCTTTTCATGTCTCCCAGGTTTGTCTGCAACCCCTGGGCTCAGACAGCCTCCCATATCGGCCTCCCAGGGCATGGGGCAGACGGACATTAGCCAAGATGCCCCCCTGGACTTGTATGGTCTGTCGGCAGGGGTGATGCAAAGGAACACCCAGGACATAGGCCACCTTATCCTGTGTAGTCTGGACTGCGGGTGCCACCATGCGCAACTCCAGTGCTTGCATTCCAGGGAGCGATGAGGTCTCATTAGATGGCTCAGTTCGCTGGGCTCGAACTCCCGGACTCCAGTGGTCTTTCACCTCGGCCTCCAAATCACACAGCCTGATTGTATGCTGATCCACCGTCTTTTGGGAATTCTAGGCCCAAGCCTGGGGCCTTGTTCCCAAATGATCTGTCTATTCGTGATGATCCCTACTCAATAGACAAATGGATGCTCTTCTTTTTTTTTTTCCTTTTTTCCTTTTTTTCTTTGAGTCAGAGTCTCTCTCCCTTGTCAGGCTGGAAGGTGGTGGCTCGCTCCCTGCCACTGCAACCTCAGACTGCTGGGCCTCGGTGAGGCTTTCCCCACCTTCCGAGGAGCCAGAATGACAGGCATGCACCACCATACCCAGCTCATTTGGGATGGGGGGTAGAGACAAGCTCTCACAGAGTTACTTGG
>NW_007259828.1:11939-15969 GCF_000164805.1 Carlito syrichta
CCAAATGATCTGTCTATTCGTGATGATCCCTACTCAATAGACAAATCGATGCTCTTCTTTTTTTTTTCCTTTTTTCATTTTTTTGAGTCAGAGTCTCTCTCTCTTGTCAAGCTGGAAGGTGGTGGCTCGGTGGCCCACTCCTGGAATCCCAGCACACTGGGCGGCAGAGGCAGGAGGATGGCTGGAGCCCAGGAGCCCAAGGCCAGCATGGGCCATGCAGGGAGACACCATCTCCACACCCATCCAAACAGGGGGTCTGAGGTCAAGATGCCTGTCATTCTGGCTACTCCAGAGACTGAGACAGGAGGATCACAGGAGCCCGCGATTTGGAGGCTGGCTGAGAAAGACCATCATGTCCCTGGGCCCCAGCCTTTTACACAGAGCCAGACTCCGTCTCCAAAAACATCAGAATCGTACACAGATTCTCAAGTGTGCATGGTGTGTTCACTGGGCGATTGACTTTAGAGCCAAGAAAATTGGGATTGGGGGGAAGGAATATCCCCAGGTGAGGGATGTGTCCCTTGCCTTTCTTGGTGGAAGGTCCTCATTGCCAAGTCGGATGGTCGGCCTACCTGGGATTCTTTCCTCCCCTTGGAGAGGAGAGCCTGCAGGAGCCCGGCAGGAGAACATCAGGAAATCCAACACCAATGTGGGGGCAGCCAGTGGGGTTTTGGGGCTGGAAGGTGCCTAGCATGGGGGACCCTCACATATGGGGGAACTAGGGGTGAAGGACTGAGGGCAGAAGATTTGCAAGAGAATGGATTTCTTTCTTTTTCTTTCTTTCTTTCTTTCTTTCTTTCTTTCTTTCTTTCTTTCTTTCTTTTTTCCTTCCTTCTTTCCTTCCTTCCTTCCTTATTTCCTTCTTTCCTTCCTTTCTTCCTTCCTTCCTTTTCTTTCCTCACTATGTTGCTTAGGTTGCTCTCAAACCACCAAAATCAGCTGATCCTCTCATACTGGGTCTCCGAAATTGCTGTGATCATAGGCTTTCCATTTGGTAGACATCCTGGTCTTCCACGTTGGTCTTGAATTCTTGGCTTGAGGCGATCCTCCTGCCATGGCCTTCCCTCATCCATGATTTTATGGGTTTTGCTTGGGGTTAAGGTGAAGGCTTGCTATGGTGTCCAGCATTGTCTCAGCTCCTGGGTTCTGGCCATCTTCCTGTCTTGGCCTCCCCGAGTGCGGAGGAGACAGGCGTGAGTTCCCTGGCCGGCCCCTTCCATGGTTTGAGAGTCACGTCTTCCCTTTCCCTGAGGTAGCCCTAGGGATGAGTGAGCATGTCCACCATGGGGATTGAGGTGAGTGGAGGGGTACGCACCCTGGTGGAGAAACACCTCTGTGTCAGACGCTCCCCCATGGTGGGATCTCAGATGACTCCATCTGACCTCGCCATGGTCCCGGGTCATCTGAAGGGAGCTGTCCTTGCGGATGTGAAGGCTGGGTATGGGGGCTCACACCTGTCACCTCATGCTTTGGGAGACCGAGGCAAGAGGATGACCTGAGCCCTTGAACCAGCCCAGGCACCTTGGTGAGAGCTTATCTCTACAAGACGCCAAAAAATGAACCAAGAGTGGTGACACATGCCTGTCATTCCACCCACTCGGGAGGCCACAGCAGGAGGATCACCGGAGCCCAGGCAGTGGAGGACATGGTGACTGAAGGCAGGCTGCTGCACTATAGCCTGGGTGATACAACATGACACCAACTCAGCATGATGATACCAACCACCACTGCCACAAACCACAGGCCGGGCTCAGGGGCTCAGCCTGGCATACCACCCCTTCAGAGGCTGAGGTGAGTGAACAGGTGAGCCTGTGGCTTCAAGAACAGTCTGGGACACTGGCAAGACCTTGTCTCGGCCAACAAAAATAAATCCAAAGATTAGCTGGGCATGGTTTCACAGGCTTGTAATTCCAGCCACTCAGGAGCTGTTGCAGGACGATTGCCTGAGTCTGACAGCTGGAGTCCACAGTGGTCGTGAACATGCCCCTGCACTAAGGCCTGGATGACAGAGTGTGATTCTGACTCCAAATAATAATAGTCAGCACCACTGCGACCACCAACACTCCTGCCACCCAGCCCAAGGAATCACCTTCAGGGATGAGAGAGAAAAGGGCACTTTTTCCCTGTCATTTTAAGGAGGTTTCTAAGGTGGCTATGGAGAACGTCCCTCCCACACCTTCAGTCACTCATCCTAGAGGTCTGCCTCCACCCTCCACACTCGGGCCCCACAGCAAAGACACGTGTGAGCTCACGGAACAAATGGTACTGAGATAGGGAGGACATCGGGCACCAATCAAAGCAGTCCTGCAAGGCCATGGTCAGCCCAGGTTCTGGTCACCAGGTCTGCCACTTTCGTGTTGGGGTAGGGCTGTTTCTTCTCCCGATCACTCCATCGTCGCTCTCCCATGTGGACCTTTCTCTTGTCAGCCATGAAAGCCCATCATGATGCACGTGAGAGGCATCATTTGGGTTGTCAGAGTCTCCTTCTGCAGGGCTGAGGCACAGCGGTATGATCATGGATCCCGGGCCTCAATCTGCAGGGCTCAGGTGGTAATCCTGTCTTGGCACCTGAGCAGCCAGGACTGTGGGCAATCATGCCTGACTCAATTTTGGGGACCTCTCACTGACACCAGGTCTGGCCATGTGACCCAAGCTGATCTCTGAGCCCTGGAATCAGGCAGCCTCCTGTTGCGGCCTCCCAGGATGTGGAACTGACGACCGTGAGTCACGGTGCCCAGCCTGGACATGTACGGTCGGTTGGTGGGAGCAATGCAAAGAAATGCCCCATGGATGGAGGACACAGCATCCAATGTAGCTGAGACCCAGAGCACCACCACACGTGACTCCAGTGTTTGCATTCCATGGAACAACGAGATCTCACTACATGACTCAGGCTTGTGTCAAAGTCCCGTGCACCAGTGGTCCCCTGTCTTGGCCTTCCAAAGTCATAGACAGCTTGTCTGCCAATCCACCATCTTATGGGAAATCTAGGCCCAAGCCTGGGGACTCCTTTCCAAATGATCTCTGCCTATTCACGGTGATCCGAATTCCATACACAAATGGATGCTCTTTTTTTATTTCCTTTTTTCCTTTGACTCAGAGTCTCACTCTGTCACCCAGGCTCGAGGGCGGTGGCTAGCTTCTGGCCACCACAACCTTGTCCCGCCAGGTGCCCACAAGTCTTTTCCTTGCTTTGCGAGGAGCCAGAACGATAGGCACCCGCAATCATGCCCAGCTCATTTGGGATGGAGAGTAGAAACGAGTCTCACCGAGGTGCCCGAGTGGGTCTTGGTCCACAGGCTCAGTCGACTGCTAGCCTTGGCCTCCCAAAGTGCTAGGATGTTGAGGCTGAGCCCCCATCGTGACCATGATCCTTCATTGAAAACAAACAAGAAGGCCTGGCATGGTGGACCACGTTTGGATCCCAGCACTCTAGGAGGCCGAGGCAGGAGGATGGCTGAAGCCCAGGAACCTAAGGCCAGTCCGGGCCATGCAGGGAGGGCCTGTTACTGCACCCATCCAAACAGGGGGTCTGAAGTCGAGGTGTCCATCATCCTGGCCACTCTGGAGGCTGATGCGGGAGGATCACCAGAGCCCGCATTGCAAGGCTGATGGTGAACAACGGTCATCGCCCCACACACCAGCCTGGGCCACAGAGCCAGAAACTGTCTTCTAAAATATGAGAATTATACACAGATTCTCAACTGTGTTTCATGTGTTCACAGGGCGACTGACTTTAGAGCCAGGAAAAATGATATTGGAGGAAGAAATGTCCCTGGTTGAGGGACATGTCCCTGGAGTTTCTTGACGGAAGGTCCTAGTTGCCGAGTCAGAGTTTCAGCTGGCCTGGGAAACATTTCACACCTTGGAGAGGAGAGCCAGCAGGAACAAGGCCAGAGAGCAAGGGAACTGCCACACCAAAGTGATGGCAGTCTTTTGGGGGGGTTGCGTTTGAAAAGTACCAAGCTTGGGGCACCCTCACATGTGGGGGGCCGGTGGGAAGGACTGAGGGGAGAAGGTTTGCAGGAGA
>NW_007259829.1:0-9360 GCF_000164805.1 Carlito syrichta
CCAGGGAGACTTGAGAATTCTGCACCAAAGCAGGGGCAGACTTTGGTGGGGTTTGGGCTGGAAAGTGCTGAACTTTGGGGACCCTCACATCTGGGGTGGTGTGGGGAAGGACTGAGGGCAGAAGTTTTGCAGGAAAATTGATTTTTTTCTTTCTTTATTTGCAATCTCCTTCATTCTCTTTCTTTCTTTCTTTCTCTCTTTCTTTCTTTCTTTCTTTCTTTCTTTCTTTCTTTCTTTCTTTCTTTCTTTCTTTCTCTTTCTTTCTTTCTTTCTTTCTTTCTTTCTTTCTTTCTTTCTTTCTTTCTTTCTTTCTTTTCTTTCCCCACTGTGTTGTCCAAGGGGCTCTCAAATCATCCAACTCAGGCCATCTTCTAGGCCTGGGCCTCCCAAACTGCTACAATCACATTTGTTTGACATTCTTGTCTTCCTGCCTGGCTTTTAACTCTGGACCAGAGGCAATACTCCCGCCTATGCCTGCCCTCAACCAAGATTTTCTGTTATTTGCTTGGAGTAGAGGTGGGAGTCTGCTTTGGTGTCCAATCTGGTCCTGAACTCCTGGGCTCCAGAAATCTTCCTCTCTTGGCCTCCTTGGGTGCCAAGGAGACAGGCATGAGTTGCCCACCTGTCCCCAGCTCCCCGATGGTTTGAGAGGCAAGCCCTCCCTTTCCCTGAGGCAGACCCTGGGAGCAGAGAGTGGGTCCTCCCTGGAGAATGAGGCAGTCGGAGGAGTGGGCACCCCAGCAGAGACACACCTACACCAGGTGCTTTCCCCAGGAATGGCTTAGTGGCTGACTCTGGCTACACTATCCTGGTTCTTGGGTCATCAGAAGAGAGTGGGCCATATGGTGGGGCCCTAGGAAGTGTGTCAAGTCTGGGTGTGGTGACTCACGACGTCATCCTGGTGCTCTGGAAGCCCGAAGGGAGAGGATAGCCTGGGCCCCTGTGTTTGGGAGCAACCTGTTTAACTTGATGAGACTTCCTGTCTAAAGGAAGCCAAAAAATGAGCCAAGTGTGGTGGCACACATCTGTTGTTCTGGCCACTTGGGATGCCACAGCAGGAGGATCACTGGATCCCAGTTGGTGGAGCCCATGGTGGCTGCATTTAGGACCCTGTGCTCTGACCAGGGTCCAGAATAATAACAAAAACCACCACCACCACCACAACCTCCGCCAGGTTCAGGGCCTCAGCCTGGCATCCCAGCCCTTTGGAGACCCAGGTGAGTGGATGTCCTGAGATGGTGGGTTTGACACCAGCCCAGGACATGGGGTGAGATCTCATCTCAGTCATCAAAAATAAATCCAAAGATAGTAGGGTGTGGTGGCGCAGGCCTATGGTTCCAGCCACTCAGGTGGCCGAGGTGGGAGAATCTCCTGAGCCTGGCAGCTAGAGGATGCGGTGGCCGTGAGTGTGCCCCTGCCCTCCACCTGGGTGACAGAGCTGGATACCAACTCCAACTAATAATAATAATCATGACCACCACCACCACCACCCCCACTGCTACCCAGTGCGAGGAGTCAACCTCATGAATGGGAGAGGAAAAGGTACATTCCAGCCTGTTGTTTGCAGGATGTTTCAAAGGTGACCACTTGGAACATCCATCCAACTCCTTCGGCCATGCAAAACAGAAGACCTGCCTCCACCCACCACACTAGTGCTCCACAGCAAAGACGTGTGTGAGCCCATGGAACAGACGGCCCCGAGCTTGGGTGGCCACCGGACAGAGTGATAAGGCCGCCTGGCAATGCCATGAACACTCCAGGTTCCAATCACCCTGTCTGCCACCTTCAGTCAGGGAGAATGCCCCTTCCTCCCCCATGACTCCATTGTCCCCCACCCTTGCAGAACTGTCCCTGGGGATCTGTGCACACCCATTATGACACACGAGGGAGGCATCTGTTTTGTCACCGGGGTCTCTGTCACCTGGGCTGGGCCATGGAGGCACGATTGGGGCTCCGGGGCCTCAACCTGCAGGGCTCAGGCCATCCTCCCGCCCTGTCCCCCAAGCAGCAGGGACTCCAGAGGTCACCACACCTGACTCGATTTTGCAGACATTTTGCCAAGATGAGGTTAGGCTATGTTGCCCTGACTGGTCACTGACCCCTGGGCTCAGGCAGCCTCCCACCTTGGCCTCCCATGGTGTGGGGCCCACAGCCGTGAGCCACGGTGTCCAGCTTGGACTCGAATGTTCTGTTGGTGGGGGCAATGCAAAGGAATGCCTTGCAAAGGAGACCACTGCATCCCTTGTAGCCAGGACCAAGGGCACCACCACGCACGATTCCAGTGTTTGCTTTCCGGGGAGCAAAAGTTATTGCTGCATGGCCCAGGCTAGTCTTGAACTCCTAGACTCAAGTGGTCCCTTGCCTTGGCCTCCCAGGCCAAAGCCCAAATGTCAGCCGACCCATCGTCTTTCAGGAACTCTAGGTCCAAGGCTGGGGCATCCCTCCCAAATTATATCTCTCTGTTCATGATAATCCCAACTCCATACACGAATGGATGCTATTCTTTTTAAATCGTTTTTCCTTTGTTTCTTTGAGTCACAGTCTCACTCCTTTGCCCACGCTGGAGGGTGGTGGCTTGATCTCCACCACTGCATCCTCAGCCCACCAATCTCCAGCAAGCCTTTTCCCGGCCTTCTGAGGAGCTGAAATGACATGGGTGTGCCACTACACCTGGCTCATTTGGGATGGAGGGTAGACAACGTCTCACTGAGGTGGCCAGGTGGGTGTTGACCCATGCGCTCAGACTGAGCACTGGCCTTGGCCTCCCAAAGCACTGGGATGATGAGGCTGAACCCACGAGCCTAGCCTCAATCCTTCATTGAAAACAAACCAGAAGTCCTGACATGGTGGCCCATGACTGCAATCTGAGTGCTCTGGGAGGCCGAGGCTGGAGGATGGCTGGAGCCCAGGAGCTCAAGGCCAGCCTGGGCCTTGTAGGGAGTCCACGTCTCTGTACCCATCCAAACAGGCAGTCTGGGGTCAAGATGCCTGTCGTCCTGGCCACTCCAGAGGTTGAGGATCGCCAGAGACTATGATTTTGAAGATAGTGGTGAATGACGGTCAAGTCCCCGGGCTCCAGTCTGGGCCACAGAGCCAGAACCTGTCTCCAAATACATCAGAATCGTACACAGATTCTCAACTCCACATTGTGTTTTCACATGGCGACTGGCTTTAGAACAAGGAAAAATAGGATTGGTGGGGAAGAAATGTCCCTGGGTAAGGGATGTGTCCCTGGCCTTTATTGGTGGAAGGGCTTTTTGCCTGGGGCACACTTCTCCCCTCAGAGAGGAGAGATGTCAGGAACTCAGCCAAGTATTCGGGAACTCTCACACCTGAGTGGGGTCACACATTGTGGGGGTTGCGGATGGAAGGAGTGAGGGGTGTGGGGGAGGAAAGGCTAAGGGCAGAATGTTTGCAGAGAAATGGATTTTTCTTTCTTTCTTTCTTTCTTTCTTTCTTTCTTTCTTTCTTTCTTTCTTTCTTTCTTTCTTTCTTTTTCTCCCTTTCTTTCTTTATTTCTTTTATTTCTTTCTTTTCTTTCCTCAATAGTTTGCCCAGGCTGCTCTCAAACCACCCAACTTGGGCCATACTCTCTGCCTGAGCCACCTAAAGTGCTGTGATCACAATCTTTTCATTTCATTGACATCCTGATCTTCAGGCCTGGTCTTGAACTCTCACCCAGAGTCAATCCTACCACCAAGGCCTGCCCTCACCCAAGGTTTTCTGGTTTTTACTTGGGGTTTCAGTGGGGGCTTGCTATGGTGTCCATCTTGGTCTCAAGCTCTTGGTCTCCAGCCATCTTCCCATCTTGGCTTTGCCGAGTGCCTGAGAGACAGGCAGCAGCTGCCTATCATTCACGCCCCCTCAAAGGTTTGAGAGTCATACCATCCCTTTCCCCTAGCCAGCCCCTGGGTGGAGTGAGAGGTTCCACCCTGGCTAAAGAAGCCAGCAGAACAGTGGGTACACTAGGGGAGACACGCCCCTGCACCAGGTGTTTCTCCAGGGTAGGACTTGGAGGGAGATTCTGGCCACCTTCTCTGGGTTCCAGGGTCATCAGAAGGGAACGGGCCTCATTTTGGGACCCCAAGGGGGATGTGGAGGCCAGGCACGAGCCTCATAGTGCTCAGGGGAGGCTGAGGCGAGAGGAAGGCCTGAGCCCCTGGGTTTGAGTCCAGCCCAGTCCCCATGGTGAATCCTAGTCAGTAAAAGAAACCAAACAATTGAGCCAAGTGCGGTGGCACACACCTGTCATTCTGCACACTCAGAGGGTAGCTTTGGGAGGTTTGATGGAGCCCAGTCGGTGCAGGACATGGTGGCTGAGAACGCATCCCTGGGGTCCGGTCTGGGCGTCAGAGTGGGATTCCCACTAGAATAATAATACCAACCACCACTACAACCCATACCAACCATAGTGAGGTTTCACCCTCAGGGATAGGAGAGTGAAAGGCACTTTCCTGGCTCTCAGTAATGGAAGACTTCAACGGTGGTCACCGGGCATGTCTGACCTGTGCCTCCAGCTATGCGCTGCTGAAGGTCGGCCTTCACCCTCCACACTCTTGCCCCAAGGAAAGGACTCATTTAAATTCAAGGAACAGACAGCCCTGAGCTAGGGTGGCCCTCGAGCACAGAGGGATCAAGATGGTCCAGCAACACCATGCCCAGCCCAGGTTCCGGTAGCCCTGTCTGCCACCTTTGGGTGGGGTGAGGGCCCACTCCTTTCCTGATCCCTACACCATACCCCACTCATGCGGACTTTTCCCTGTGGAGCGGAGGATGCTTGTCATGATGCAGGTGAGAGGCCTCTTTTTTGTCACTGGAGTCTCCATCGGCCGGGCTGTTGCATAGTGGCACAATCATGGCTACCAGGGCCTCGAACTATGGAGCTCAGGCAGTCCTCCCACCCTGACCCCCGAGCAGCCAGTATTCCAGGGGTCACCACACTTGACACAATTTTGGGAATTTCTTGCCGAACTGAGGTCTGGCCATGTCACCTGGGCTGGTCTCTGACCCCTTCTCAGGCAGCCTCCTGTCTCGGCTTCCCAGGGCACAGGGCTGATGGTCGTGATCCACCGTGCCAAACTCAACTCACGTGTTCTGTCAGCAGGGACAATGAAAAGAAATGCCCTGAGATGGAGGCCACCACACCCCATGTAGCAAGGACCATGAGTGCCACCATGCGCAACTCCAGTGTTTGTGTTCCAGGGAGCAACAAGGTCTCGATACATGGACCAGGCTGGTCTCAAGCTCCTGGGCTCCAGCAGTCCCCCGCCTCAGCCTCCAAAAGTCAGAGCCCTAGTGTCTGCTGATCCACCATCTTTTGGGAACTCTAGACACAAGACTGGGGCCTCCTTCCCAAATGATCTCTGTCTGTTCACGATGATTCCAACTCCATACACAAATGGATGCTCTTCTTTTTTTCCCTTTTTTCCTTTTTTTTTCGTTGAGTTGGAGTCTCACTCTTTTGCTGAGCCTGGAGGGCAGTGGTTCACTCCTGGCCACCACAGTTTCATCCCGCCGGGTTATGGTGAGCCTTCCCAGGCCTCCAAGAAGCCATAATGACAGGCGTGTTCTATCATGCCTGGCTCATTTGGGATGGAGGGTAGAGACAAGCTCTTGCCAAATTTCCAGGGCTGGTCTCAGGCCATGGGCTAGGGCCGGCTGCTCGACATGACCTCCCAATTGTTGGGATGATGAGGTCGAGCCCCCTAATCCGTCTTTGATCCTTTGTCGAAAATTAACCAGAAAACCTGGAGCGGCGGCCCACTCCTGGAATCCCAGCACTCTGGGAGGCTGAGGCAAGAGGATGGCTGGAGTCCAGGAGCCCAAGGCCAGCCCAGGCCATGCAGGGAGACCCTGTCTCCACACCCATCCAAACAGGGGGTCTGGGGTCATGGTGCCCCTTGTCCCTGACACTCTGGAGCCTGAGTCAGGAGGAATGCCAGAACCCGCAATTTGGAGGCTGGTGGTGAACAACAGTCATGTCTCCAGGGCCCAACCTGGGCGAAAGAGCCAGACCTTGTCTCAAAAACATCAGAATCGTACACAGATTCTCAACTGTGCATGGTGAGTTCACAGGGCGACTGCCTTTAGAGCTAGGAAAGATGAGATTGGGGGTAAGAAATGTGCCCGGGTGAGGGATCTGTCCCTGGCCTTTCTTGGAAGAAGGTCCTCATTGCCAAATCAGAGTGTCAGCCAGCCTGGGGCACATTTCTCCCCTCAGAGAGGAGAGCCAGCATGAACCCAGCCAGGAAGCCTCTGGAACTTCCAAACCAAAGTGGGGGCAGACACTGGGGGAGTTGGGGCTGGAAGGTTCCAAGCTTGGGGGACCCTCACATTTGGGGGAGTGAGGGGATGGACTGAGGGCAGAAGGTTTGCAGGAGAATGGATTTCTTTCATTCTTTCTTTCATTCTTTTTTCTTTCTTCATTTTCTTCCCTCACTAAGTGGCCCGTGCTGCTCTCAAATTGCCCAACTCAGGCCATCCTCTTGGACTTGGTCTCCCAAACTGCTGTGATCACAGGCTTTCCATTTGGACAACATACTGGTCTTTCTGCCTGGTCTTGAACTCTGGGCCAGAGGAGATCCTCCCACCGAAACCCTGTCCTCACCCACATTTTCTGGGTTTTGCTTGAGGTCGAGGTAGGGGCTTTCTATGGTTTCCATCCTGATCTCGATCTCCCAAGCTCTGGCCATCTTCCCATCTCAATCCCCCAAGTGATGAGGAGACAGGCGTGAGTCGTCCGGCTGTACTGGCTCTCCCAGAAGGTTTGAGAGTCACGTCCTCCCTTTCCTGGTGATGGGCCCTGGGAGGAACGAGTGGTTCCAGAATGGGACATGAGTCAGGTGGAGGGGTTGGTGCCCCAGCAGAAATCCCCCTACACCAGGCACTCTCCATGAGGAGGGCTCAGTGGGCAACTCTGGCTGTCTTCTCTGGGGTCCCAGGTAGTTGGAAGGGAGTGGGCCTCATGGTGGGCCCCTGAGAGGGGTGTGGAGGCTGGGCATGGGTGCTCACACCTGTCATCCTGGTGCTCTGGAGGGCTGAGGTGAGAGGATGGCCTGATCCCCCGTGTTTGAGACCAGCCTGGGCACCTTGGCAAGACCTCGTCTCTACAACAAACAACCTCAAAAAAATGAGCCAAGCGTGGTTGCAAATGACTGTCCTTCTGGTCACTCATGAGGCTGCAGTGGGAGGATCGCCGGAGCTCAGCCAGTGGAGGTCATGGTGTCTGAAAGTGGGCCCCTTCACTCTGGCCTTGATGACAGAGCAGGACTTCGACTAAGAATAATAACACCAACCACCACCACCACAGCAACCACAGGCCAGGATCAGGGTCTCAGGCTGGTATCCCAACCCTGCTGAGGTCAATACAAGTGGACGGCCAGAGCCTGCAGGTTTGGCACCAGCCTGGGATACAGGGCAAGACCTCATCTCGGCCATCAAAAATAAATCAAAAGATTAGACAGACATGGTGGTGCAGGCATATTGTTCCAGCAACTCTGGGGGCCATGGCAGGAGGATCACCTGAGCCCAGAAGGTGTAACCCTCGATGGCCATGAGCATGCCCTTGTGCTCATGCCTGGGTGACTGGGCAGCATTCTGACCCATAATAATAATAACCACCATCACCACCACCCCTGCCACCCAGCATGAGAAGTTACCCTCATGGATGGGAGAGGAAAAGGCACTTTCCGGTCAGTTGTTTGTGGGAGATTTCAAGGGTGGCCACCAGGCAGGTCCATCCTGCACCTTTGACCATGCACCCCAGAAGGCTTGCATCCACCCTCCATGTTCGTGCCCCAGAGCAAAGACGTGTGTGAGTTCAAGGAAAGGATGGCCTAGAGCTAGGGCTGCCATCAGGAACAGAGCGAACGAGGCAGTCTGGCAATGCCACGGCCAGCCCAGGTTCCAGTCGCCCTGTCTGCCACCTTCAGGAGGGAGTGGCCCCTTCCTAGACCATAACTCCATCGTCCTCCACCCATGTGGACCTTTTGCTGGGGAATCGTGGAGGCCCATTGTTATACAAATGGGAGGCATCTTTTTGTTCCACAGTCTCTGTCAGTGGGGCTGAGGTGCGGTGGCATGATTGTGGCTCCTGGGGCCTTAAACTATGGGACTCAGGTGGTACAACCGCCTCGTCACCCAAGCAGCTGGGACTCTGGGAGCCACAACACCTGACTCTATTTTGGGGACCTCTCACAGAGAGGAGGTCTGGCCAGGTCGCCTGGGCTGGTCTGTGACCCCTGGGCTCAGGCACCCTCCCACCTTGGCCTCACAGGGTGGGAGCTGATGGCTGTTAGCCCCGGTGTCCGGGCTGGACTTGCATGTTCTGTTGGCAAGGGCATCACAAAGAAATGCCCCAGGATGGAGGCCACCACATCCCTTGTAGCTGGGACTGTGGGTGCCACCACGACTCAAGTGTTTGTGTTCTGGGGAGTGATGAGGTCTCACTATGTGGCCCAGGCTGGTCTCAAACACTCGGACTTTGGTGAGCCTTTCCCTGGACTTCCAAGGAGCCAGAACGACAGGTGTGTGGCACCACATCCACCTCATTTGGGATGGAGGTTAGAGACATGGTCTCACTGAGGTGCCCATGTGAGTCTCAGCCCGTGGGCTTGGGCCAGCCATTGGTCTCGGCCTCCCAAAGCACTGGGATGACGATGTTGAGCCCCTGAGCCCAACCTCGAACCTTCATCAAAAACAAACCATAAGCCCTGATGTGGCTGCCCATTCCTGAAATTCCAGCACTCTGGGAAGCCTAGGCGGGAGAATTGCTGCAGCCCAGGTTTTCAAGGCCAGCCCAGGTAACACAGGGAGACCTCATCTCTGCACTCGTCCAAACAGGGTGTCTGGGGTCGAGGTGCCCATCTTCCTGGCCACACTGGAGACTGAGGCAGGAGGATCGCTGGAGCCCACGATTGCAAAGCTTGTGGTGAACTACAGCTGTGTCCCCAGGCTCCAGCCTGAACAACAGAGCCAGACCCTGTCTCCAGAAACATCCATTGTATATAGATTCTCAATTGTGCATGGTGTGTTCACATGGCGACTAACATTAGAGCCAGGAAAAATGGGATTAGTGGGAAAGAAATGTCCCTGGGTGAGGGATGTGTCCCTAGCCTTTCCTGGTGGAAGGTCTTTGTTGCTGAGTTAGAGGGTCGACCTCCCTGGGGCACATTTCTCCCCTTGGAGAGAAATGTCGGCAGGAATCTGGTTAGGTACTCAGGAACTTCAACACCAATGTGGAGGCTGCCTTTGGGGGGGTTGTGGCTGGAAGATGCCGAGCTTAGAGGACCCTCAAATGTGGGGAAAGCAGGGAGGAAAGACTGAGGACAGAAGGTTGGCAGAATAATGGTTTTCTTCCTT
>NW_007259830.1:0-1242 GCF_000164805.1 Carlito syrichta
CAGGACCCTATCGAAATAGAAGGACAAACAGAAGTTTTAGGGCTACAAGGTACCTCTTTAGGCGATAGTTACTTACAAATATGGCGATTAGATTTTTGGGTCCTGGATTTTGCCCTTTGTTGTCCTGAGGAACACAACAGACTTCAGAGTCCACATTCTCGGTTACAACTGTCAAGAAGACCAGAAGATTGCTGAGAACCTATAATGACAAAATTGTCATATCCAAGAGGCCTGTGGCCCTAAAGAATGTGTGGAAATAGAATACCAGATTCCAGATTAGCCATGATAAGGTATCCATGTGGAAATCTTGGATTGGCATCCCCTGTAACCCGTATTCTTTTTGTTCTCAGTAAGACTCCCGGAAGTTACCTGGTGACATGGAAGTACAACATCTTATATACCAATAATAAGTCCAAAGGTCCGAAATTCCCTGGAATACAAGATTGCTGGATTCCCTTTAATAATACGTCCTAAATATTGGGTAACACCTAATTCCAAGTTACGAATATCAATCCAAAATTCCAGTAGTAGTTTCTGGATTATGAGGTAAACCTGAAGTCAGAAATGGCGACATGATTCCTTGGGTTGTGGAATCTGGCCTCCTTCCACAAAAGCCTCTTTCCACAAAAGCCAAGCAGTTGGCCAGATTCTCTGTTACAACTAAGAAAAGGGACAACAGGTTCCTTAGAATCGGTAATGATAGATTTGTGGTACGTATACAGGAATTACTTCTGAAAAGTGTGCGGACTGGGACTCCAAATTCCTGATTAACATGTAGAAAATTCCTGTAGGCTTCTAGGTATGAGAACTACCTTAAGCCAGTGAAAAACTAACAACTGTCAAGACGTTTGCTGATCACATGCACACTGATTTTCCTTGTTCCACATTGGTAACATAAGTAGAAACGTTCTGGGGACATAGTGTGCGAGAGTCCTGTATCGTTCTAGGAAGAACGACCAGATGTTTCCCCGTTTTCTAGATGTCCAGACACGTAGCTCCCAATAGAAACACTCCAGAATGCTCCTATGTACTTGTAAACCAAGACCCTGGTGCCCTCCCAAAAATACCATCTAAACATGGTCCTACATCTAAACCCAAGGCCTTATTTCCGAATAGCTGAACTACCAGAAGTTTCTGGAGTACGAGTTAACCCTGAACTAAGGGCCTACTTTCAAAACACCCGAGATGATTGCTTGTGTCCTTGATTTTGGCGTTAGAGGATCCAGAATCTAAATGGACTTG
>NW_007259830.1:1262-2249 GCF_000164805.1 Carlito syrichta
CTCCAAACACCAGGACCCTATCGAAATGAAAGGACGAACAGAAGTTTTAGGGCTACAAGATCCCTCTTTAGGCGATAGTTACATACAAATATGGCGATTAGATTTTTGGGTCCTGGAATTTGCCCTTTGTTGTCCTGAGGAACACAACGGACTTCAGAGTCCACATTCTCGGTTACGAATATCAAGAAGACCAGAATATTGCTCAGAACCTATAATGACAAAATTGTCATATCCAAGAGGCCTGTGGCCCTAAAGAATGTGTGGAAAAGGAATACCAGATTCCAGATTAGCCATGATAAGGTGTCCATGTGGAAATCTTGGATTGGCATTCCCTGTAACCCATATTCTTTTTGTTCTCAGTAAGACTCCCAGAAGTTACCTGGTGACGTGGAAGTACAACCTCTTATATACCAATAATCATAAGTCCAAAAGGTGAGAAATTCCCTGGAATACAAGATTGCTGGATTCCCTTTAATAATACATCCTAAATATTGGGTAATACCTAATCCCAAGTTACGAATATCAATCCAAAATTCCAGTAGTAGTTTCTGGATTATGAGGTAAACCTGAAGTCAGAAATGGCGACATGATTCCTTGGATTGTGGAATCTGGCCTTACAGCCTCCTGCCACAAAACCAAGCAGTTGGCCAGATTCTCTGTTACAACTAAGAAAAGGGGCAACAGGTTCCTTGGAATCGGTAATGACAGATTTGTGGTACGTATACATGAATTACTTCTGAAAAGTGTGGGGACTGGGACTCCAAATTCCTGATTAACATGTAGAAAATTCCTGTAGGCTTCTAGGTATGAGAACTAACTTAAGTCAGTGAAAAATTAACTGCCAAGACGTTTGCTGATCACATGCAAACTGATTTTCCTTGTTCCACATTGGTAACATAAGTAGAAACGTTCTGGGGGCATAGTGTCCGAGAGTCCTGTATCGTTCTAGGAAGAACGACCAGATGTTTCCCCGTTTTCTAGATGTCC
>NW_007259830.1:2508-11275 GCF_000164805.1 Carlito syrichta
TAGCAAGAGCCCATGTAGTTTCCTGTATATGAAGACTCCCCAATCCCCAGATACTTGCTTCGAAATTCTGATTCTTTTTTAGCCCTTAGGAAGACACCCAGTAGATTTTTGGCATGGAGGACTCGTGAAAACCAGATTCCTTATCCTTTCTTAGGTAGAGGCTGTGTCGTTTCCTGTGTATGAAGACTCCCATTACGAGAATCCTGCTTTGAAACTCTGATTCTTGTTTACTTCTTAGAAATACGCCCTGTAGATTTTTCAAATCGAGGACATGTGTCACCCAGATTCCTTGTTTGTCCTTAGCAAGTGGTTGTGAAGTTTCCTGTATATGAGGACTCCCATTCCCCAGATTCGTGCTTCAAATCCCTGATACTTTTTTCTCCCTTTGTAAGTCTCCCTGTAGATTTTTGGGATTTGAGGTCTCGTGTAACCCAGATTCATTATTCTTCCGGAGTAAGAGGCCACGCAGTTTCCCATATATGAGGACTCCTATTTCGCAAATTTTTGCTTAATTCACAGCAATTCCCGAGATATTTCCTGATGAACATATAATTCCTTTTGTTTGGATATTAACAGAAAGACTGCCATATACTTTCTGATAACTGTAATTCAAGCTTCCAGATTCCCCTTAAAAAGACATCGTAAAAATGTGGAATATGCTAAACCCAATATCCCAATTTCCACCATCCTGACCACAGGAAATTTTGCTATTTTCAGCAAACTTGAAGCTCGGGATTTTGTCGCAAAATGCCAGTTGATACCTGGTGAACTGGGTTATGGCCGAAGATGTTGATAAGAAACAAACAAAATTGTATGTTCAGATACTCGATTACAACTATCGACAGCTCCAGAATCTTCTTGGATCTGTAATAAGAGATTTCAGGTATCCACGTAGCAAGTAGCTCTGAAAATTGGAAGGACCTACAAGCCCAGAATCCTCATTAAACCTTATCAAGAAGCCATATAGATTTTGACGATTGAGGACACCTGATCCTGCATTCGCTTCTCGTTCTCAGCAAGAGTCTGATTTTCCCTGGCGATCCAGATTCCTAAATTCTGTATGCAAATACACAGATACCTAGCTGTTTCCCAGGGAGGTGGAATCCGTGATTCCTGGTCACCTTTAAAAATATGTACTACATGCATAACAACCCCCACCCCCCAAGCCATATCAAATAGATTCACAATGTAAGTTTAAGGATTACAGGATACATCTTAAGGCAAGAGTTACACACTAGTGAGGCGAGATGATGGCTTAGTCCTGTAATCTGCCTTTAGTTTTGCCGAGAAACCCTATTGAAATGCATATACTTGTTCTTGATTACAACAATCAAGAGGACCAGAAGGTTGGTGGTAATCTATAATGACACTTGTCCTTTCAAAGTGGCAACATGCTTTGAAGAATTTGGAAGTATAGAAACCCAGATTCCAGATAAGCCCTTATAACAGAGCCTGTAGAAATGCATTGAGGTCTTCCCTGACCCACATTCCTTTTTTGTAGTATCATGAAGACGCCTGGACGTTTTCTGGTGATGTAGGAGTACAAACTCTTACATACCAATACACATACGCCAAGAAATTTCCCCGGGACCTGGAATCGAAGATTGCTGTTTCCCCCTTAAGAATACATCCTAAGTATGTGGGAACCGCTAATCACACATTCTCAATGTGAAAACGAATGTCCATCAGTAGTTTCTGTACTACGAGGTTAACCTGAAGCCAGTGATCACATTAACAAATGGAAGATCATTGAATGGATTGTGGAAACCGGTCTTACAGGACCCTGTGAATCAAACGGACCAGTAGGCCAGATTTTCAGTTAAAACTATCAAGAGGTGCAACACGTTCCTGGGATGCGGCAATGCCTGATTTGTGGTATGCATATAGGACGCTGCTCTGAATATTATGAGAACCAGGACTCCCAGATTCCAGATTATCATTTGCTAAAGTCCCTGTCAATTCCTAGGTATGAGCACTGCCTTAAGCCACAGATAATTTAGCAAATGTCCAGATGTTTTCAAGTTACATGGAAACTGAGTTTCCTGGTTCCTCTTAGGAAAAGCCTATAGAAATTTTCTAGGGACAACGTGACCCACATTCCTATTTCGTTCTAGGCAAAACAGTCCAGACTGTTGTATATTCATAGAAAAATGACAAGAATATGGCAGGGGACGTGCATTCTAAGATTCCTGGTTCCCTCCCAATAATACCTCCTAAAAAATTGAACACCTAAACCCAAATTCCTAAGCACGAACAGCAGAGCCACTCTAGTTTCTGGAGTTTGAGGTAACCCTGAAGTCAGGGCTTACATACAAAAATCCGAGAGAATTTCTAGTGTTCTGTATCTGGAATCAGAGCTTCCGAGTATCTCAATGGTCTTGTAGTCCCAGATTCTCATTCACCATTATCAAGAGCACCAGAGAGTTGCTGGAGTCCAGGAATGATTGATTCGAAATATTCACATATCAAATAGCTCTAAATCATGAGTGGTGCTCAAAGCCCTGATCTTGTTTTAGCCCTTAGAAAGACGCGCTGTAGATTTTTGGTATTGAGGACCCATGTAGACCAGATTCTGTATTCATCCTTCGCAAGAGTCATGAAATTTCCTGTATATGAGGACTCCCATACCCAGATTACTGCTTAATTCTCCGGAAGATACTTAAATATTTCGTGGTGATGTAGAATTCAAGTTGTTTGGATATCAATTGAAAGAGCTCAAGAAGTTTCCTGGGCAATTGGAATCCAATATTCCTGGTTCCCTTGTACAAGACACCCTAACAATATGGGGCCTAAAAGACCAAATTCCTGATTAATCCTCATCAAGAGGCCCTGTAGACTTCGGCGAATGAGAACTCAAGAACCTGGATACCCTTTTTGTTCTCAGAAACATGCCTTGATTTTCTCTGTCCATGTGTATTCCAAAACTCTATATACAAAAAGACAGATACCCACAAGTTTCCTAGTTTCGGGGAATCCGTGTTTCCTGGTTACCTTTAAAAATACTTACTAAACATTTAGCCACTGCAAAACGCTCGGCCCCTCTCAAAATAAAAGGACGAATGGAAGTTTGAGGATTAAAAAATTCATCTTGAGACCAAGAGTTACATGCAAATATGGCGTGATGATCCCTTTTGTGCTGGAATGTGGCCTTCGTTGTACCGAGGAACCTAAGTACTTGCAGTGCGAGAAACCCATTTACAACTTCCAAGAGGACCAGAATGTTGCTGGAGTCCTGACTTGACTGATTTCTAATATCCACATGCTAAAACTCCAAACATGAGGGAGCTCGAGGTCCTGATTGCTGCTTTTCCAGTAGGAAGACGTCCTGCGAATTTTTTTCGGATTGAGGACTCGTGTAACACAGATTTTTTATTTTTCCTTCGCTGGAGGCCATGTAGTGTCCTGTATATGAGGACTCCCTTTCCCCAGATTCCTGTTTTGAAACCCTGATTATGTTTACCCCTTAGCAAGACGCCATGTAGATTTTGAGATTGAGGAACCACGTAAAACAGATTCCTTGTTTGTCCTTAAAAAGAGGCCTCAAAGTTTCCTGTTATGAGGAGTATTTCCCACATTCCTGCTTCGAATTCCTTATTTTAGTTTAGCCCTTAGCAAGAGGCCCTGTAGTTCTTTTGGGATATAGAACACGTGCAACCCAGATTCCTTATTCTTTCTTAGCAAAAGACCGTGTATTTGCCTGTATATGTGGACCCCATTTCCGCAGATTCATACTTCAAAAACCTTGATTCGTGTTTAGCCCTTAGCAAGAAACCCTGAATTTTTTAGGGATTGAGCACATGTGTAACCCAGATTCCTTATCTTTCTTAGCAATAGGCAGTCCAGTTTCTTGTTTTTGCGGACTCCCACTACCCATATTCCTACATTAAAAACCTGATTCAGGGTTACCTCTTAGTAAGACGCCCTGTGGATTTTTGGGCTGAGGACTCGTGTTACCAAAATTCCTTATTCTTCCTTAGCAATAGGACGTGTAGTTTCCTGTATATGAAGACTTCCATTACCCAGATTCCTGCTACATTCTTAGCAAGGTGCTCAAATATTTCCTGGTGATCCAGAATTCCAGTTGTTGGATATCAAGGGAAAGACTCCCATAAGGTTATTGGGGAACTGGAATCCAAGATTCCTGGTTCCCCTTAACAAGACCTCCCCAAAATGTGGACTCTCCTAAACCCATGCCCAAATTCCCACCAGGAAGACCACAAGAAATGTTTGTAGTTTGAGGTTACCTGAATCGAGGAATTTTGTACAAATATGACATTTGACTCCTGGAGTACCTGATTATGGTGCTAGATGTTCATAAGACACAAAAGGATATTTGGGCCAGATCCTCGATTACATCAAGAGAATAGAATGTTCCTGGGTATCTGTAAGGACCAATTGAGGGTATCTATGGTGCTAGAAGCTCTAAAAAATGTAGGGACCCTGAAGCACAGTGCTGATTAAACCATATCAAGAGGCCCTGTAGATTCTGGCGAATGAGAACTCTTAGAAAAGAATTTCGCTTTCGTACTTGGCAAGATGCCCTGATTTTCCCTCGTGATGTGGATCCAAAAACTCTGTATACAAATAGGCTGATGCCCAGAAATTACCTAGGGTCGGGGAATCCATGAATACTGGTTACCCTTAAAAGTACGTAATATATATTTGGCAACCTGAAAACACCAGGCCCCTATCGGAGTAGGACAAACAGAAATTTTAGGATTACAAGGTACATCATAAGGCGATAGTTACATATAAATATGGTGATAAGATTCTTTGGGTCCTGGAATCTGCCCTTTGTTGTCACAAGGAACCCAGTGGACTTGAGTGTCCACATTCTCAGTACAGCTATTAAGAAGACCAGAAGGTTGCTGAAAATCTATAATGAAAAAATTGTCATATCCAAGAGGCCTGTAGCCCTAAAGAATGTATGGATATAGAATCCCAGATTCCAGATTAGCCATTATGCTGTGTCCATGTAGAATTGAGTTGGCGTCCCTCGTAACCCAGATTCTTTTTGTTATTAAGAATCCCTGTATTTACCTGGTGACATGGACGTACAAACTCTTACATACCAATAAT
Organism: Carlito syrichta; assembly: GCF_000164805.1. Classification (NCBI taxonomy): domain Eukaryota; kingdom Metazoa; phylum Chordata; class Mammalia; order Primates; family Tarsiidae; genus Carlito; species Carlito syrichta. Next base: position 7,588 of record NW_007259830.1, read on the forward strand.
CATAAGCCCAAAAGGTCAGAAGGGCCCTGGAATCCAAGATTGCTTGATCCCCTTTAAGAATTCGTCCTAAATATTTTGGAACACCTAATCCCATGTTACGAATATCAATCTAAAATTCCAGTAGGAGTTTCTGGATTCGGAGGTAAACCTGAAGTCAGAAATTAAATGAAAAATGGCAACATAGTTACTTGGGTTGTGGAATCTGGCCTTACAACCTCCTGCCAAAAAAACCCGAGCAGATGGCCTGATTCTCTGTTACAACTAAGAAGAGAAGCAGCAGGTTCATGTGAATCGGTAATGACAGATTTGTGGTACGTATATTGGAATTAGTTATGAAAAGTGTGGGGACAGGGACTCCAAATTCCTGATTGGCAGTTGAAAATTCCTGTATGCTTCTAAGTATGAGAACTACCTTAAGCCAAGGAAAAGTTAACAACTGCCCAGATGTTTGCTGGTCACATGCATACTGATTTTCCTTGTTCCACATTGGTAACATGAGTAGAAACTCTCTGGGGACATAGTGTCCGAGATTCCTGTTTTGTTCTCAGAACAACGACCAGAAGTTTCCCCACTCCCTAGAAGTCCAGACTCCAGAATGCTCCTATGGACTTGGAAACCAAAAACCTGGTGCCCTCCCAAAAATACCTTTAAACATGGTGCAACATCTAAATCCAAGTTCCTAATTCCGAATAGCTCAACTACCAGAAATTTCCGGAGTACAAGGCAACCCTGAACTCAGGGCTTACATTCAAAACACCCGAGATCATTTCTTGTGTTCTGGAATTTGACCTTAGAGAATCTAGAATCTAAATTGACTTATAGTGTCATATTTTCTTATACACTATCGAGAGGACCAGAATGTTGCAGGACTTCTGGAATGAGTGATTCCTAATATGCACATATGATACAGCTCTGAAAAATATGGGGACGTCAAAATCCGAGTCTTGTAGCCCTTACCTAGACGGCCTGAACATTTTTGGAATTGAGGACTCATATAACCCAGATTCGTTATTCTTCCTTAGCAAGAGCCCGTGTAGTTTCCTGTATATGAGGACACCCGTTCCCCAGACTCTTGCTTCGAAATCTGATTCTTGTTTAGCCCTTAGCAATACGCCCAGTAGATTTTTGGCATTGAGGACTCGTGAAAACCAGATTCCTTATCCTTTCTTAGGTAGAGGATATATAGTTTTCTGTGTACGAAGACCCCCTTTAACAACATTCCTGCTTCGAAGTTCTTATTCTTCTGTAGGCCTTAGAAAGATGCCCTGTGGATTTTTGGATCGAGGACATGTGTAACCCAGATTCAAAGGTCGTCCTTAGCAAGAGGTTGTGAAGTTTCCTGTATATGAGGACTCCCATTCCCCAGATTCGTGCTTCAAATCCCTGATACATTTTTCTCCCTTAGTAAGACTCCCTGTAGGTTTTTGGGATTTGAGGACTTGTGTAACCCAGATTCCATATTCTTCCATAGTAAGAGTCCATGTAGTTCTCCATATATGAGGACTACCATATCGCAAATTTCTGCTTAATTCTCAGCAATACCCGAGATATTTCCTGATGAACATAGAATTCCAGTTGTTTGGATATCAATAGAAAGACTCCCATATACTACCTGGGAACTGTAATCCAAGCTTCCAGATTCCCCTTAAGAAGACATCATAAGCTGGGCTCGGTGGCTCAGCCTGTAATCCCACAACTTTGGGAGGCTGAGGTGAGTGGATTGCCTGAGCCTGCATGTTCGAGACCCGCCTGGGCAGCGAGACATCATCTCTACAATAAATCAAAAAATCAGCTGGGCATGGTAGCGCATGCCTATAATTCTGGCTACTTGGAAGTCTGAGGTGGAAGGATTGCTGGAGCCCAGCAGGTCGAGGCTGCGGTGGCCGGAAGCTGCCACTGCACTCCAGTCTGGGTGACCGAGTGAGACTACAACTCAAAATAAATAAATAAATAAAAAATAAAAATAAAAAATAAAAAAAAGAAGACATCGTAAAAATGTGGAATATTCTAAACACAATATCCCAATTTCACCACCCTGACGACAGGAAATTTCAGTATTTTGAGGTAACCAGAAGTGAGAGATTTCGTCTCAAAATGCCAGTTGATACCTGGGGAACTGGATTATGGCCGAAGATGTTGATAAGAGACAAACGAAATTGTAGATTCAGATACTCGATTACAACTAGTGAAAGCACTGGAATCTTCATGGATCTGTAATAAGAGGTTTTAGGTATACTCGTAGCAAGTAACTCTGAAAAATGGAGGGGCCTACAAGCCCAGATTCCTCATTAAACGTTATCAAGAGGCCATATACATTTTGACGTTTGAGGATCCATGAACCCGCATTCTCATATCATTCTCAGCAAGATGACCTGATTTTCCGTGGTCATCGAGATTCCAAAAATCTGTATGCAAATATACAGATACCCAACTGTTTCTCATGGACGTGGAATCCGTGATTCCTGATTAACTTTAAAAATGTCTACTACATGTTAAGCATCCTAAAATACCCCGAGTCCATAACAGATTCACAAATGAAAATTTTAGGATTACAGGGTACATCTTAAGACAAGAGATACACACAAAGATGGAGAGATGATGCCATAAGCTGTAATCTGCCTTTATTTGTGCAGAGATACCCAACTGAATTGCACAGACTGGTTCTTGCTTACAACAATCATGAGAACCAAAGGTTGCTGGGAATCTATAATGACACTTGTCCTTTCCAAGTGGCAATGTGCTCTGAACAATTTGGAGAACTAGAAGCCCAGAGTTCAGATAAGTCCTTATGTCGGAGCCCTGTAGAAATGAATTGAGGCCTCCCATAACCCACATTCATTTTTTTATTATCAGGAAGACACCAGGACGTTTTCTGGTGACATGGAAGTACAAATTATTACATACGAATACATATGCCAAGAAGTTTCCCAGGGACCTGGAATCGAAGATCGTTGGTTCCCACTTAAGAATATCTTCTAAATATGTGGGAACTCCTAATCCCACATTCTCAATGTGAAAACGAATGACCAGCAGTAGTTTCTGGAGTACGAGTTAAACCTGAAGACAGTGATCACATTAACAAATGGCAGATGATTGCATGGATGTGGAATCTGGCCTTACAGGACCCTGTGAAACAAACGGACCAGTAGGCCAGAATCTCTGTTACAACTATCAAGAGGTGCAACACGTTCCTGAAGATTGGCAATGCCTGATTTATGGTATTCAGGTAGAACGGTTCTCTGAATAATATGAGAACCAGGATTTCCAGACTCCAGGTTAGCATTTGCTAAAGTCCCTGACGATTCCTAGGTATGAGCACTGCCTTAAGCCACGGATAATTTAGCAAATTCCCAGAAGTTTGCAAGTTACATGGAAACCGAGTTTCCTGGCACCTCTTTAGAAAAGCGTGTAGAACCTTTCAAGGGATTCAGTGAACCAGATTCCTATTTCGTTCTAAGCAAAATGACAAGATGTTTCCTGTTGTCCTGGAAGTCCAGACTCTTGTATACCCATAGAAAGATGACAAGAATATGCCTGGGGACGTGACATCTAAGATTCCTGGTTCCCTCCCAATAATACCTCCTAAAAAAATTGAACACTTAAACCCAAAGTCTTAATAACTAACAGCGGAGCCACAGTAGTTTCTGGAGTACGAGGTAACACTGAAATGAAGGCTTACATAGAAAAA
>NW_007259831.1:0-769 GCF_000164805.1 Carlito syrichta
GACTAAGGGCAGAAGGTTTGCAGGAAAATAGATTTTTTTCTTCATTAATTCTTTCTTTCCTCACAAGATTGTTCAGGCTTCTTTCAAAGGGCCCAACTCATGCAATCCTATTGGCTTGGCCCTCCCACACTTCTGTGATCACAGGCTTTCCATTTGGTCGACATCCTGGTCTTCCTGACTGGTCTTGAAATCTGGGGCAGAGTTGATCCTCCCCCCGAGGTCTGCCATCACCCAAGATTTTTTGGGTTTTGCTTGGGGTCAAGGTGAGGGCTTGCTATGTGTCCAGCCTAGTCTTGAGCTCCCAGACTCCAGTCATCTTCCCTTCTCGGCCTCTTCGAATACCAAGGAGACAGGCCTGAGTCATCTGGCTGTCCCTGCACCCCCGAAGGTTTGAGAGTCACGCCTCTCTTTCCCTGATGCAGCCCTTGGGAGGAGTCAGTTGGTGCACCCTAGGGATTGAGGTGGGCATAGGGGTGGGAGCCCTGGTGGAGACACGTCCCTGCTCCATACGCTTCTCTCAGGGATGGCCTGCAGGCAACTTCAGCCACCCTCTCCAGGGTCCCGAGTCATCGGAATGGAGCTGGCCTTGCTGCTGGGTTCTGAGAAGGGTTTGGAGGCTGTTTGCCAGGGCTCACGCCTGTCACCCCAGCATTCTGGCAGCCAAGGTGAAAGGATGGCCTGGGCCCTTGTGTTCAAGTCCATCCCAGGCAACTTGGCGAGACCTCGTCTCTACAAGAAGCCAAAAAAATGAGCTGAGCATAGTGGCACA
>NW_007259831.1:1137-5174 GCF_000164805.1 Carlito syrichta
GGCATGTGGAGTCTGTGGTGGCCATGAGCCTGCTCTTGTGCTCTAGCCTGGGTGACAGAGCGGGATCCCTACTACAAATAATAATAATCACCACCACCCCCACTACCACCCCTGCCACTGCGTGTGAGGAGTCATCCTCAGTGATGGGAGAGGAAAATGTACTTTCCAGTCTATCATTTGTGGGAAGTTTCAAAGGTGGCCAACAGGCATGTCCGTCCTGTGCCTTCGGCAACATGCCCCAGGAGGCTTGCCTCCTCCCTCCACACTCGTGACCCATGGAAAAGACGCATATGAGCTTACAGAACTGACGGCCCTGAGTGAGGGTGGCCAACAGGCACAGAGCAATCAAGGCAGTTCAGCAATGCTGCGGCAAACCCAGGTTCTGGTCACCTGGTCTGAAACCTTCAGGCGGGGGGAGGGACCCTTCCTCTTCAGATCGCTCCATGGTCCTCCACCCACATGGACCTTTCCCGGGAGAGCCATAAATGCCTGACGTGACGCACCTGGTAGGTGTATTTTTTGTCGCCGGTGTCTCCCTCGGCCAGTCGGGGCACTGTGGCATGATTGTGGTTCCCGGGGCCTTGACCTGTGTGGCTCAGGCAGTCATCCTACCTCGACCACCAAGCAGATGGGACTCCGGGAATCACAACACCTGACTCGATTTTGGGTACCTATCACCGAGACGAGGTCTGGCCATGATGCCTGGGCTGGTCTCTGACCCCTGCGTTCAGACAGCCTCCCACCTCAGACTCACAGGGCATGGGACTGATGGCCTTCAGCCATGGTGCCTGGCCTGGACTCAAAGGCGGCCACTAGGCACGTCCATCACAAGCTTTGGGCCATGCCTCCCTCAAGGCCTGCCTCCACCCTCCAGACTTGTGCCCCATGGCAAAGACACATGTGAGCTCATGGAACAGACGGCCCCGAGTTAGGGCACCGTCAGGCACAGAACAATCAAAACGGCCCAACATGGCCACGGCCAGCCCAAGTTCCAGTCGCCAGGTTGCCATCTTCGGGTAGCGGGTGGGTCCTTTCCTCTCCCTATCACTCCATCGTCCTCTGCCCACACAGACCTCTCTCTGGGGATGGTCTCGAACTCCTGAGATCCAGCGATCCTCCGCCTTGACCTTCCAAGGCCACAGAACAAATGTCTGCTGATTCACCATCTTTTGGGGAATCAATAGCCAAGGTTGCAGTCTCCCTCCCCAATGATCTCTGTCTGTTCACGAGGATTCCAACTCCATACAAAAATGGATGCACTTCTTTTATTTCCTTTTTTTTGAGTCGGAGTCTCACTCCATCACCCAGACTGGAGGATGGTGTCTCATTCCCGGCCACTGCATCCTTGGCCCACCGGGCTCCAGCAAGCCTTCCCCCACTGACCTTCTGAGAAGCCTGAACCTCAGGCACGTGCCACCACGCCCTGCTAATTTGGGATTAAGGGTAGAGACGAGGTCTTGCCAAGTTGCCTGGGGATGTCTCAGATCTGCAGCCTCGAGCCAGTTGCTGGACTCAGCCTCCCGATGCACTGGAATGATGAGGTTGAGCCCTCAAGACCGACCTTGATACTTCACTAATAACAAAACAGAAGGAAGGGCATGGCAGCTGAAGCCTGGAATCCCCATGCTTTGGGAGGCCGTATAGGAATAATGACTGTAGTGCAGGAACTCAAGACATGTCCGGGCCATGCAGGAAGACCCCATCTCCGAACCATCCAAACAGGGGGTCTGGGATCGTGGTGCCCATTGTCCCAGCCACTCCAGAGGCTGATTCAGGAGGATCGCCGGAGCCCGTGATTTCGAGGCTGGTGGTGAATGACGGTTGTTTTCCTGGGCCCCAGGCTGGACCACAGAGCCACATCCTATCTCCAATAATATTAGAAACGTACACAGATTCTCAACTGTGCATGGTGTGTTCAGAGAGCGACTGTCTTCAGAGTCCGAAAAAATGCCACTGGGGGGAAGAAATGTCCCCGAGGGATGTGTTCCCAGCCTTTCTTGGCATAAGTTCCTTGTTGCTGAGTCAGAGGACTGGCCTGCCTGAGGCACATTTCTCACCCCAGAGATGAGAGCCGGCAGGAACCCTGCCAAGGAGCCTCAGGAGCTCCCACACTAAAGCAGGGGTAGACACATTTGAGGAGTAGGGCTGGAAGGTGCCAAACTTGGGGGACCCTCATGTGTGGGGTCAGGGGGAAGGACTGAGGGCAGAAGGTTTGCAGGTGAATGGATTTCTTTGTTGACTTAGATTTTCTTTCTTTCTTTCTTTCTTTCTTTCTTTCTTCCTTGTTTTCTTTCTTGCTTTCTTGTTTTGTTTCCTTTCCTCACTAGATTGCCCATGCTGCTCTCAAGCCACCCAACTCGGGTCTTCCTCTTGGCCTTGGCCTCCTAAACTGCTAGGATCACAGGCTTTCCATTTGGTTGACATTCTGGTCTTCCTCCCAGGTCTTGAACTGTGGACCTGAGGTGATCCTCCTGCCGAAGACTGCCTTCAACCAAGGTTTTCTGGGTTTGAAATGGCATTGAAGTGGGGGCTTGCTGTGATGTCCAGCCTGGTCTCAGATCCTGGGCTCCAGCCATCTTCCTGCCTCAGTCTCTCCGAGTGTCGATGGGACAGGTGTGAGTCACCCTTCTACCCCACTCCACAGTGGTTTGAGAGTCACACCCTCATTTTCCCTGAAGTGACACCTGGGAGGAGCAAGCAGATTCACCCTGGTGATCACGTCAGCCAGAGCAGTGGGTGCCCTGTTGGAGAAATGCCCCTGAGCCATGTGCTCCCCTAGGTTGGGCTTGGCAGATGATTCTGGCTTCCTTCTCTGGGGTCCTGAGACATCTGAAGGGAGTGGACCTCACGGTCGGGACTCAAGAGTGTGTGTAAGCTAGGCAGGGGCTCATGCCTTTCACTTTGGGAGGCCAAGGCGAGAGGATGGCCTGAGTCTCTGGGTTCAAGACCAGCCCAGGAACCTTGGCAAGACCTCATCTTTACAAGAAACCAACAAAATGAGCCGAGCATGGTGGTGCACACCTTTTGTTCCAGTCACTCTGGAGGCAGTGGCAGGAGGATCACCAGAGCCCAGTGGCGGAGGCTGTGGTGTACAAGAGTGGGTCATTACTCTTCAGCATGGGCGAGAGAGTGGAACTCCGACTCAGAATAATAATACCAACCACTAACACCACAAACACAGCCTGGGCTCATTGGCTCAGTTGGCATCCTAGCCCTTCGGAGGCTGAGGCAAGTGGACGGCCTGAGCCTGCGGGTTTGAGACCAGCACAGGACACTGGGCAAGACCTCATCTCGGCTGACAAAAATAAATCCAACAATTAGCCGGCCTTGGTGGCACAGTCATGTGGTTCTAGCCACTTGGGTGTCCAGGCAGGAGGATCACCTGAGCATGGCAGGTGGAGTCCGTGGTGGCCGTGAGTGTGACTCTGCACTCTGGCCTGGGGACAGAGCAGTATTCTGACTCCAAATAATAATAATCAACACCACAGACACCACCCCCAATGCGAGACATCACCCTCAGTGATGGGAGAAGAAAAGATACTTTCATGGCTGTCGTTTTCAGGAGGTTTCAATGTTGGCCACTGGGGATGTCCATCCTGCGCCTTCGGCCATGCATCCCAGAAGACCTACTTTTACTCTACACAGCTGTTCTCCATGGCAAAGATACGTGTGAGCTCACGGAACAGACAGCCCTGAGTTAAGGCATCTGATGGGCACAGAACAATCCACACAGTCCAACAACGGCACAGCCAGCCCAGGTTCTGGTTGCCTGGTTCTGCCACCTTCAGGTGGGAGAGGGGCCCTTTCTCTCCCTATCACACCATCATCCCCAGCTCACGTAGACCTTTCCCTGGGGAGCCATGATACCCATAGTGATGCACATGGGAGGCATCGTTTTTGTTGTCGGAGCCTCCATTGACTGGGCTGGGGTGCGGTGGCACTATCATGGCTCCCAGGGTCTCAACCTGAGGCACTCAAGTGGTTTGCCTGCCTCGGCCCCCGAGCAGGCAGGACTCTGGGGTCCACTACGCCTGACT
>NW_007259831.1:5194-6983 GCF_000164805.1 Carlito syrichta
CGGGTTTGAGACCAGCACAGGACACTGGGCAAGACCTCATCTTGGCTGACAAAAATAAATCCAACAATTAGCCGGCCTTGATGGCACAGTCATGTGGTTCTAGCCACTTGGGTGTCCAGGCAGGAGGATCACCTGAGCATGGCAAGTGGAGTCCGTGGTGGCCATGAGTGTTACTCTGCACTCTGGCCTGGGGACAGAGCAGATTCTGACTCTGAATAATAATAATCAACACCACAGACACCACCCCCAATGTGAGACATCACCCTCAGTGATGGGAGAAGAAAAGATACTTTCATGGCTGTCGTTTGCAGGAGGTTTCAATGTTGGCCACCGGGGACGTCCATCCTGCGCCTTTGGCCATGCATCCCAGAAGACCTACTTTTACTCTACACAGCTGTTCTTCATGGCAAAGATACGTGTGAGCTCACGGAACAGACGGCCCTGAGTTAAGGCATCTGATGGGCACAGAACAATCCAGACAGTCCAACAACGGCACAGCCAGCCCAGGTTCTGGTTGCCTGGTTCTGCCACCTTCAGGTGGGAGAGAGGGGACCTTTCTCTCCCTATCACACCATCATCCCCAGCTCACGTGGACCTTTCCCTGGGGAGCCATGATGCCCATAGTGATGCACATGGGAGGCATCGTTTTTGTTGTTGGAGCCTCCATTGACTGGGCTGGGGTGCGGTGGCACTATCATGGCTCCCAGGGTCTCAACCTGAGGCACCACCTCTCACCAAGACATGGTATGTCCACGTTGCCCAAGCTGGTCTTCCAACCCAGGATTCAGGTAGCCTCCTGCCTCGGCCTCCCTGAGCACGAGACAGATGGCCATGAGCCACAGTGCCCAGCCTGGACTCACACGAGCTGTCAGCAGGGGCAATGCAAAGGCATGCTCCAGGATGGAGCCCACCACATCCTGTGTAGCCGCGATCACGTGCACCACCACAAGCGATACAAGTGTTGTGTTCTGGGGAGCAACAAGGTCTCACTATGTGGTCCAGTTTGGTCTCAAACTCCCAGGATCCAGTGGTCCCCTGCCTTAGTCTCCCAAAGACACAGCTCGAATATCTGCCGATCCTCTATCTTTCAGGAACTCTACGCCCAAGATTGTTGGGCCTCCTTTCCCAACAATCTCTGTCTGTTCACAATGATCCCAACTCCATACACAAATGAATACTCTTCTTTTCTATCCTTTTTCTTGAGTCGGAGTTTCACTCTGTCATCAAGACTGTTGGACAGTGGCTCGCTCCCGGCCACTGCAGCCTCGATCTGCTGGGATCCAGCGAACCTTCCCCCACCAGCGTTCAGAAGAGTCGGAATGACAGGCGCCTGCCTCCACTCCTCACTACTTTGGGATGGAGGGTAGAGATGCGGTCTCACTGAGTTGCCTGGTTGCATCTCAAACCCACAGACTCAGGCCGGCCACTGGTCTCAGCCCCCAAAAGTGCTGGGATGATGAGGTTGAGCTCTCTAATCCGGCCTCGATACTCCATCGAAAACAAACCAGAAGGCCAGTTGCTCTTGCCCAAGCCTGGAATCCTAGCACTCTGGGAGTCTGAATCAGGAGGATGGCTGCAGACCAGGAACTCAAGTCCAGTATGGACCATGCAGGGAGACCCTGTCTCTGTACCCATCCAAACAGGGTGTCTGAGCTCATGGTGCCCATCGTCCTGGCCATTCCAGAGGCTGAGGTGGGAGGATCACTGGAGCCCGTGATTTTGAGGTTCACAGTGAACAACTGTCAAGTCCCCGGACCCCAGCCTGGAACAGAGAGTCAGACCCTGTCCC
>NW_007259831.1:7003-8341 GCF_000164805.1 Carlito syrichta
CATCAAAAACAAACCAGAAGGCCAGTTGCTCTTGCCCAAGCCTGGAATCCCAGCACTCTGGGAGTCTGAATCAGGAGGATGGCTGTAGACCAGGAACTCAAGGCCAGTCCGGACCATGCAGGGAGACCCTGTCTCTGTACCCATCCAAACAGGGTGTCTGAGCTCATGGTGCCCATCATCCTGGCCACTCCAGAGGCTGAGGTGGGAGGATCACTGGAGCCCGTGATTTTGAGGCTCACGGTGAACAACCGTCAAGTCCCCGGACCCCAGCCTGGACCAGAGAGCCAGACCCTGTCCCCAAAACATGAGAACCGTACATAGATTATCAACTGCGCATGGTGTGTTCAAAGGGCGACTGGCTTTTGAGTCAGAAAAAAATGGGACTGGGGGGAAGAAATGTCCCTGGGTGAGGGATGTATCCCTGGCTTTTCTTGGCATAAGGTCCTCATTGCTGAATTGGAGGGCCAGCCTGCCTGAGGCACATTTCTCATCCTGGAAAGGAGAGCCGGCACTAACCCAACCAGGGAGCCTTGGGAACCATTGAACCAAAGCAGGGGTAGCCATTTGTGGGGGGTTGGGGCTGGAAGATGCCGAGCATGAGGAACACTCATGTGTTGGGGGACCAGGGGGAAAGGATTGAGGGCAGAAGGTTTACAGGAGAATGGATTTCTTTGTTGACTTAGATTTTCTTTCTTTCTTTTTCTTTCTTTCGTTCTTTCTTTTCCTGTCTCTCTCTCTCTCTTTTGTTTGCTCAGTAGGCAGACCTGGCTGCTCTCAAGCTGCCAAACTCAGGCCATCCTCTTGGCCTGAGCCTCTCAAACTGCTGCGAAAACAGGCTTTTCATTTGGTCGACATCCTGGTCTTTTTGCCTGTTCTTAAACTCGGAGCCAGAAGAGATCTTCCTGCCAAGGCCTTATCTCACCTAGTTTTTCTGCGTTTGCCTTGGTGTTGAGGTGGGGACTTACTATGGTGCCCAGCCTGGTCTCAGTTCCAGGCTACGACCATCCTCCTGTCTCACCTCCCCAAGTGCCAGGAGACAGGCATGACTTGACAGCCAGCCCCCTCGCAATAGTTTGTGAGTCATGCCCTCCCTTTTCCCGAGGGGGCCCTTGGGAGGAGAGAGTGGGTTCATCCTGGGGATCGAGGCCGGCGGTGGTGTGGGTGCCCCAGCAGAGACCACACCCTGTGCAAGGCGCTCCTCTGTGGTGGGCTCAGTTGGCGAATTCAGCTCCTCTCTCCAGAGTCCTGGGTTGTCAGAAGGCAGCAGGCCTCATGGTGGTGCCCCAAGAAGGGTGTGAAGCCTGGGCACAGGGGTTCACGCCTATCACCCTAGCTCTT
>NW_007259832.1:0-480 GCF_000164805.1 Carlito syrichta
CCAATGACCTGGGAACCAGGAGAGGGCGGCCAGAGTCGCCCGCTGAGTCATCCCCAGGGAGAGCATCTGTTACAGGTGTGTGTCTCTGCCAGGGAACCCATCTCTCCGCACACCTCATTCTCCATAGTGGACCCACTCTCCCCTCCCAGGGTCTGAATCGGGGAAAGGGAGGGCGTGCCTCTCAAACCTTCAGGGGGATGGGAACGGCTGGGCAACTCATGCCTGTCTCCTTGGCACTCAAGTAGGCCGAGAGGGGAAGAGTTCCAGAGCTTGGGAGTTCGAGACCAGACTGGACACAATAGCAAACTCCCACCTCTACCAGCAAAAACCAGAAAATCTTGGTTGAGGGCAGGCCTCGGTGGAAGTATTGTCTCCAGCCCAGAGTTCAAGGGCAGGCAGGAAGACCAGAATGTTGACCAGGTGGAAAGCCTGTGATCACAGCAGTTTGGGAGGCCCAGACCCAGGAAAGTTGGAGAGCCT
>NW_007259832.1:2111-2595 GCF_000164805.1 Carlito syrichta
ATGATCATGCCACAGTGCCCCAGCCCAGCCAATGGAGACTCCAGCAACAAAGCGCATCACAATGACTGTCCACAGCTCCCCAGGGAATGGTCCACTTGGGTGGGGGACAATAGAGTGATCAGGAGAGGGAGGCGCCCAAGGGGCCCTCCCCCTGCCAGAAGGTGGCACACAGGGTAGCCACAACTTGGGCTGGCCAAGGCATTGCTGGATCACCTTGATCACTCTGTGACTGACAGACACATTCCATCTGGACTCTGTTCCATGAGCTCACACATTTCCTTACTGTGGGACACGAGTGTGGAGGGTGAAGGCAGGCCTACTGGGGCACGTGGCTGAAGGCAGGGGACAAACGTGCCCCATAGCCACCTTTGAAACCTCCAGCAAATAACAGGCCTGAAAGTGCCTTTTCCTCTCCCCTCCCTGAGGGTGACTCCTCGTGCTGGGTCGCAGGGGTGGTGGTGGTAGTGGTGGTGGTGATTATTAC
>NW_007259833.1:0-1562 GCF_000164805.1 Carlito syrichta
ATGCACTGTCTATTCCTAAGGAAGAATAAGGAATCTGATTTACACGTGTCCTCAATCTCTAAAAAAACTTCAGGGTGTCTTGCTAAGGGCTAAACACGAACTTGGGTTTTTGAAGCATAATTTTGGGAAATTAAATCCTCATATAGAGGCAACTGCACGGATTTTCCAAAGAAAGAATAAGGAATCTGGTGACATGTGTTCTCAAAATTGAAAAATCTACAAGCCTTCTTCCTAAGGGCTAAACAGACATCAGGATTTTGACGCATGTATCTGGGATAGGGAGTACTCATATACAGGCAACTGCACAGCTGTTGCTAAAAATAAGGAATCTGGGTTATAGGAGTCCTCAGTCCTGAAAATCTACAGGGCATCTTGCTGATGGCTAAAGAAGAAACAGGGTTTCGAGGCATGAATGTGGGTAATAGCAGTCCTCATATACAGGAAACTACTTGGCCTCTTGCTAAGAAAAAAGAAGAAATCTGTTTTTCACGGTTCCTCTATCAATAAATCTACATGGCGTCTTACTAAGTGTTAAACACGAATCAGCCTTTCAAAACAGGAATGTAGGGAAAGAGAGTCCTCATATACAGGATATTACTCTGTCTCTAACTAAGGAAGAAAAAGTATCTTTGTTGTACGAGTCCTCAATCCAAAAAATTCCCAGGGTGTCTGCTCTGGGACAAACAAGAAACAGGGCTTCACGCTCCACAAACGTTTCGGAGCAATTTAGCAGGCGGATATTATGAATCAGTCATTTCAGGATTCCAGCAACATTCTGTTCCTCATGAAAATTTTAAACGGTCATTGGGCACTCCAAGTCCGCTAGGTTCGTTGGAACAATTAAGGCCAGATTCTAGGACAAAAAGAATCTTCTTGACATATTTGGATGTAACTCTGGGCTTAAGGTGATCCCTGTAATCCTTCACCTTCCGTTTCTCCTCTTATTTTGAGAGGAGACAAGTGTTTTGCAGTTGCCAATTTTTTAGTATGTATTTTTAAAGATAACCAGGAATCATTTATTTCACGTCCCTAGGAACCTTCTGGGCATCTGTCTTTTTGTATACAGAGTTTGGAATCCACATTGACAGGGAAAATCAGGGTATCTTGATGAGAATGAAAAGGGAATGAGGTTCTTGGAGTTCTCAATCGCTGAAGTGAACAGGGCCACTTCATACGGTTTAATCAGGAATCTGGCCTTCAAGGTCCCCACCTTTTTAAGGTGTCATGTTAAAGGGAAGCAGAAGTCTTGGTTTCCAATTTCCCAGGAAGCTTCTGGGAGTCTTTTTTTGATATCCATACATCTTGAATTCTTCATCTCCAGGAAATGTCTCAGTGTCTTGCTGAGAAAGAAGCAGGAGTCTGGATAATGGGAGTCCTCATAATCAGGAAACTGCACTGCCTCTTGCTAATGATCAAAAAGGATTCTGGGTTACATGAGTCCTCCGTCCCGAAAATATACAGGACGTCTTCCTAAGGCCTAAACATTAATCCAGACTTCGAGAACCCTCATGTTTTCGAGCTGTTTCCCATGTTGATATTATGAAACCTTCTTTCCAGAACTC
>NW_007259833.1:2550-4199 GCF_000164805.1 Carlito syrichta
TTTTGGTATTCGGAATATGGGATTAGGGATTCCCACATGTTAGGACTTATTCTTAAGTGGGAACCAGCAATTTTTGATTCCATATCCCTGGGAAACTTCTGGAGGTGTGAGTATTGGTATGTAAAAGTTTGTACTTCCCTGTCACCAGAAAATGTCCGGACGTCTTCCTGATACAGAAAAAAAAGGAAATTGGGTTATGGGAGGCCTCAATCCATGAATTCTACAGGGCTCCATTATAAACACTTACCTGGAATCTGGGCTTCTAGTTCTCCAAATTCTTCAGAACTACTTGACACTTGGAATTGACAAATGTCATTATAGATTCCCAGCAACCTTCTGGTCGTCTTGATGGTTGCAACCAAGAATCTATCCCTAAAATTCAGTTGGGTTCCTTGGAACAACTAAAGCCACATTCCTGGACTGAAAGAATCATCTTGGCATATTTGTATGTAACTCTTGTATTAAGATATACCCTGTAATCCTAAAATATCCTTTTGTGCATCTACTTGATTTGGGCATGGGGTTTTGAGGTTACTGAGTATGTTGTACATATTTTTAAAGGTAGCCAAAAATCACGGATTCCACGTCTCTGGAAAACAGCTGGGCATTTGCCTATTTTTATACAGAATTTTGGAATCCAGATGCCAGGGAAAATCAGAGCATCTTACTGAGAACAAGAAGAGAATCCGGGTTCAGTGAGTCCTCATTGCCAAAATCTATAAGGCCTCTTGATAAGGTTTAATTAGGAGTCTGGGCCTGTAGGTCTCTTCATTTTTCAGAGCTACTTGCTGCATGGATGCCTAAAATCTCTCATTACAGATTCCCAAGAAGTTTACCGTCCTCTTGATAATTGTAATTGAGGATCTGGACCTACAATTCCGTTTGTTTCTTATGAACATCTTCGGCCATAATCCAGTTCCCCAGGAATCAATTGACATTTTGCTACTAAATACTTCATTTCAGGTTGTCTCAAAGTACAGAACATTCTTATGGTCAGGCCGGTAGCAACTGTGATATTGAGTTTACAATATTCCACATTTTTACAATGTCTTGTTAAGAGGACCATAGGAACTTGTGTTACAGTTCCCAGGTACCACATGTGAGTCTTCCTATTGATATCCAAGCAATTGTAAATCTACATTCATCAGGAAATATTCAAAGAATTGCTGAGAATGAAGCAGGATTCTGCATTATAGGAGTCTTCATATACAGGAAACCACATGGCCTCTTGCTACAGAAGAATAAGGAATCTGGGTTACATGAGTCCTCACATCCCCAAAAACTATAGGAGTCTTAGTAAGGGATAAAAAATGTATCAGGGATTTGACGCACGAATCTGGGGAATGGGAGTCCTCATATACAGGAAAATTCACAACCTCTTGCTAAGGACGAATAAGGAATCTGGGTTAACATATGCTCAATCCTAAATATCTACAGGGCGTCTTGCTAAGGGCTAAACGTGAATCACGTTTTCATAGCAGGAATCTGGGTATTGGAAGTCTTTGTACACAGGAAACTACAGTCTCTTGCTAAGGAAGAATAAGAATCTCGTTTTCCCGTGTCCTCAATGCCAAAATCTATGGGCATCTTGATAAGGGCTAAACAAGTATCAGGTTTTCAAAGCAGGAATGTGGGGAACGAGAGACCTC
>NW_007259833.1:4219-4967 GCF_000164805.1 Carlito syrichta
CAGTCTGGGCCTGTAGGTCTCTTCATTTTTCAGAGCTACTTGCTGCATGGATGCCTAAAATCTCTCATTACAGATTCCCAAGAAGTTTACCTTCCTCTTGATAATTGTAATTGAGGATCTGGACCTACAATTCCGTTTGTTTCTTATGAACATCTTCGGCCATAATCCAGTTCCCCAGGAATCAATTGACATTTTGCTACTAAATACTTCATTTCAGGTTGTCTCAAAGTACAGAACATTCTTATGGTCGGGCCGGTAGCAACTGTGATATTGAGTTTACAATATTCCACATTTTTACAATGTCTTGTTAAGAGGACCATAGGAACTTGTGTTACAGTTCCCAGGTACCACATGTGAGTCTTCCTATTGATATCCAAGCAATTGTAAATCTACATTCATCAGGAAATATTCAAAGAATTGCTGAGAATGAAGCAGGATTCTGCATTATAGGAGTATTCATATACAGGAAACCACATGGCCTCTTGCTACAGAAGAATAAGGAATCTGGGTTACATGAGTCCTCACATCCCCAAAAACTACAGGAGTCTTAGTAAGGGATAAAAAATGTATCAGGGAGCCGGGCTCGGTGGCTCAGCCTGTAATCCCGCGCCTTTGGGAGGCTGAGGTGAGTGGATTGCCTGCGCCCGCGGGTTCGAGACCCGCCTGGGTAGCGATACCTCATCTCTACAATAAATCAAAAAATCAGCCGGGCGTGTTAGCGCGCGCCTGTAATTCCGGCTACTCGGAA
>NW_007259833.1:4987-7157 GCF_000164805.1 Carlito syrichta
CAGGACACAAGTAATAATCTCGGTTCTTTTGAATGTGAGCCCTGATTTCAGGGTTAAGTCGTACACCAGAAACATCTGGTAGTTCAGCTATTCGGAATTAGGAACTTGGGTTTAGATGTTGCACCAATTTTAGAAGGTATTCTTGAGAGGGCACCAGGTCCTGCGCTTCCAAGTCTACAGGAATACTCTGGAGTCTTTCCATTGGGAGCCAAGAGTCTGGACTTCCAGGGCACCGGGAAACATTTGGTCGTTTTGCTGAGAACGAAGCAGGAATCTGGGACACTATGTCTCCAGAAAGCTTCTAATCATGTTACCAGTGTGGAAGAAGGAAAGTCAGTTTCCATGTGACCAGCAAACTTCTGGGCAGTTACTAATTTTTCCCTTGCTTCAGGTAGTTCTCAAACCTAGAAGTCTACAGCATATATCTAAATGTTTATCAGGAATTTGGGAGTCCTATTCCTCACATTTTTCAGAGCTAATTCCTATATCCATACCACAAATCTGACATTACCGATCCCCAGGGACCTGCTGCTCCTCTTGTTAGTTGGAACAGGGAAGCTGGCCATCTACTCTGCTTGTTTTGCAGGAGCCTGGAAGACCAGATTCCACAACTCAAGGAATAATCTCCCCATTTTATAATGTAATTTCTGGCTTCATGTTTCCCTCCTAATTCCGAAACTACTGCTGGAATTTCTGGTTGATATTTGGAACTTGGCTTTAGGAGTTCCTACATATTTCGGACATATTCTTAAAGGGGATCCAGCAATCTTGGATTCCAGGGCCCTTGTTACCATTTGGACATATGAGTATTGGTATTTAAGAGTTTGTACTTCCACATTGCCAAGTAATGTCCGGGAGTCTCATCGAGAACCAAAACAATCTGGGTTATGATAGTAACCAATCCCAGAATTCTACAGAGCCACATTATAAGGGATAATCTGGAACCTGGGATTCTAAATCCCCACATTTTTTAGGGCTACTGGTCTCTTGGATATGACAATTTGTCATTATATATGCTCATCAACCCTTTGGTCACCTTGATAGTGGTAACCGATAATGTGTGCCAACAAGTCCTTTGGTTACCGTGGGACAACAAAGGGCAGATTCTAGGGCCCAAAGAACTTCTCACCATGTTTGTTGTAACACTCGTCTTAAGATGCACCTCACAACGAAAAAACTTCCGTTTGTTCGTCTATTCAATATAGGACTGGTGTTTTGAGGTTGCCAAATATTTATTACATACTTTTAAGGGTCATTAGGAATCATGGAATCCAAGTCCCTAGGAAACGTCGGGGCATCTGTGTATTTGTATACACAGTTTCCTACCCACATCACTAGGGAAAATCAGGGCATCTTGCTGAGAACGAAAAGGAAATCTGGTACTAGGAGTTCTCATTAACCAGAATATCCAGGGCCTCTTGATAAGGATTAATCAGCAATCTGGGCTTCTGGGTTCCTACATTTTTCAGAGCTACATGCTCCGTGGATATGCTAAATCTGTCATTACAGATCCACAGGAACTTTCTGGTACTCTTGTTAGTTGTAATCAAGGATCTGGCCCTACAAATACTTTTGTGTCCTAGGAACATCTACGACCTTAATCATGTTCCCCAGAATCAAAAGGCATATTGGTACAAAATCCCTTGATTCAGGTGACCTCAAACTACAGAAAATTCTTGTGGGCGTGCAGGTCGGAATTGGGATGTTGAGTTTTGAAGATTCCACATTTTGGGAAGGCCTTGTGAAGGGGAGCCAGGAATCTTGGATTCCAGTTCCCAAAGAACATGATGGGAGTCTTTCTAGTGATATCCAAACCACTGGAATTCTCAATCACCAGGGAATGTCTCGGCATCCTGCAGAGTGAAGCAGAAAGCTGGATAATGGAAGTCATCACAAACAGGAAACTACATGTCATATTGCTAAGGAAGTATAAGGAATATTGGTTATATGAGAATTCAATCCCAAAAACTACAGGTCATCTTCCTAAGAGGTAACCACGAATCAGGTTTTTGAAGTCGGAATCTGAAATGGATGTCCTCACATACAGGAAACTTCACTGCCTATTGCTAAATAAGAATAAGGAATCTGCGTTACTCGTGCCTCAATCCCCAAAAAACTTCAGGTCGTCTTGCTATAGGCTAAACAGGAATCAGGGTGTTCTAAGCATGAA
>NW_007259833.1:7239-15813 GCF_000164805.1 Carlito syrichta
TGTGCTAAGAAAGAATAAGGAATCTGGATTACATGAATCCTCAATCCCAAAAATCTACAGGGCATCTTGGAAAGGGCTAAAAAAGAATCAGAGTTTCGAAGTAGGATCTATGTAAGAAGAGTCCTAATATGCAGATAAATACACAGCCCTTTGCCAAGAAAAAAAAGAATCGAGGTTATAGCAGTCCTCACTACTAAAAATCAAAAGGCCATCTGCAGTGGGCTAAACAAGAATCAGGGTTTAGAACCTGCAACATAGGTAAAAGCAGTCCTCATATACAGAATCTACACGATCTCTTGCCAAGGAGAAATAAGAAACCTGTTTTACACGGTTCCTCCATCACAATTTCTACATGGCATCTTGCTGAGGGCTAAAAAAGTATCAGGATTTCCAAACAGGATACTGGGGAAAGGGAGTCCTCATATACAGGACACTACATGGCCCCTCACTAAGGAAGAATAAGGAATCTGTGATACACGAGTCTCCAATTCAAGAAATTCTCAGGGTGTCTTGCTACGGGATAAACATGAACCAGGGCTTCCTGGTCGTCTTATATTTTAGAGATATTTGGCTTGTGGCTTTTATGTAACAGTCATTTCAGGACTCCAGCAGCATTCTGGTCCACTTGAGAGTTGTAAACGGGTATTTGGTAGTACAAGTCCCTTAGGTTCCTCGGGACAACTAAGGTCAGATTCCTGGAACAAAAGTATCTTCTTGCCATATGTGTATGTAATTCTGGTCTTAAGATGAACTTGGTAATCCTTAAATTACCATTTGTACTTTTATTTGGAGAGGTGCCGAGGGTTTTGCAGTTGCCAAATATTTATTATGAATTATTAAAATATAACCAGGAATCATGGATTCCACGTTTCTAGGAAACATCTGGGCATCTGATTTTTGTATACAGAGTTTTGTTATCCACATAGACAGGGAAAATTCGGGCATCTTGCTAAGAACGGAAAGGGAATTTGGTTCTTGTAGTCTCAATGGTCTAAATCTACAAGGTCTCTTGATAAGGTTTAATCAGCAATCTGGGATTCTATGTCGCCACATTTTTAGTGTGTCTTTTGAAAAGGGAACCAGGAGTCTTGGGTTCCAATTCCACAAGAACTTTATGGGAGTCTTTCTGTTAATATCCAAGCAACAGGAATTCTAGGTCACCGGGAAATGTCTCGGTGACTTGCTGAGAATGAAGCAGGAAAATCAGTAATGGGAGTCCCCATATTCAGAACACTACACGACCTGTTGCTACGGAAGAATAAGGAATCTTGTTTCCACGAGTCCTCCATCCCAAAAACCTACAGAGTGTCTTCCAAAGAGATAACCACCAATCAGGTTTTGGGAGTAGGAATCTGGAAAATGGGAGTCCTCATATACAGGAAACTGCACTCCCTATTGCTAAGGAAGAATACGGAATCTGGTTTACATGTGCCCTCAATCCCCCAAAAAATTTCAAGGTGTCTTGCTAAGGGCTAAACATGAATTTGGGTTTTTGAAACATAATCTAGGGAAATGAAATCCTCATATACAGGCAATTGCATGGACGTTTCCTAAGAAAGAATAAGGAATCTGGGTGACATGTGTTCCCAATTCCCAAAAAATAACACGACATATGCGTAAGGTCTAAACAAGCATGAGTCTTCGACGCATGTATCTGGAAAAGAGAGTACTCATATACAGGAAACTGCACGGTTGTTGCTAAAAATAAGGAATCTGAGTTATACGAGTCCTCAGTCCTGAAAATCTGCAGGGCATCTTGCTGACGGCTAAGGAAGAATCAGGGATTCGAGGCATGAATGTGGGTAATAGCAGTCCTCATATACAGGAAACTACACGTCATATTGCTAAGGAAGAAATAGGAATCTTGTTTACATGAGTCCTCAATCCCAAAAACTACAGGCCGTCTTCTTAAGAGGTAACCACTTATCAGGTTTTGAAGTAGGAATCTGAGTAATGAAAGTCCTCACATACAGGAAACTTCCCTGCCTATTTCTAAGTAAAAATAAGAAATCTGCGTTACTCATGTCGTCAATCCCCAAAAAACTTCAGGCTGTCATGCCATGGGCTACACCCGAATCAGGGTGTTTTAAGCATGAAACTGTGGAAATGGAGTCCTTATACACAGGCAACTACACAACCCTGTGCTAAGAAAGAATAAGGATTCTGCATTACACTAGTCCTCAATCCCAATAATCTACAGGGCATCTTGGAAAGGGTTAAAAAGAATCAGAGTTATGAAGCAGGATCTATGTATAAAGAGTCCTAATATACAGGAAAATACACGTTCCCTTGCCAAGGAAGAAAAAGAATCGGGGTTATATCAGTCCTCAGTCCTACAAATAAAAAAGCCATCTACTGTGGGATCAACAAGAATCAGGGTTGAGAAGCTGCAACACAGGTAAAAGCAGTCCTCATATGCAGAATCTACACGATCTTTGCTTAGGAGAAATAAGAAACCTGTTTTACACGGTTCCTCCATCACAATATCTACAGGATATCTTGCTAAGTCTAAACAAGAATCAGAGTTTTCAAACAGAATACTAGGGAAAGGGAGCCCTCATATAGAGGACACTACATGGCCCCTCACTAAAGAAGAATAAGGAATCTGTGATACACGAGTCCCCAATTCAAAAAATTCTTGGGGTGTCTTGCAACGGGATAAACAAGAATCAGGGCTTCGAGCTCGCCTCATGTTTCAGAGATATTTCGCTTGTGGGTATTATGAATCAGTCATTTCCGGACACCAGCAACATTCTTGTCCTATTGAAAATTGTAAATTAGTATCTGGTAGTACAAGTCCCTTAGGTTCCTCGGCACAACTAAGACCAGATTCCCGGAACAAAAGTATCTTCTTGCCGCAATTGGACGTAACTCTGGTCTAAAGATGATCTTGGTAATTCTTAAATTTCCATTTGTATTTTTATTTGGAGAGGGGTCGAGGGTTTTGCAGTTGTCAACTATTTAGTTCGATTTATTAAAATGTAGCCAGGAATCATGGATTCTAGGTCCCTGGAGAATATCTGGGCATCTGCAATTTGTATACAGAGTTCTGGAATCCACATAGACATGGACAATCTGGGCATCTTGTTGAGACACGAATGGGAATCCGGTTCTTGGGGTTCTCAATCGCCTAAATCTACAAGGTCTTTTGATAAGGTTTAATCAGCAATCTGGGATTCTATGTCGCCATATTTTAGGGTGTCTTTTGAAAAGGGAACCAGGAATCTTGGGTTCCAATTCCACAAGACCTTTTCAGGAGTCTATCTCTTGATATGCAATCACCTGGAATTCTAGGTCACCAGGAAATGTCTCGGCGTCTTGCTGAGAATGAAGCAGGAATTTCAGTAATGGAAGTCCTCATATGCAGAACACTACACAAACTGTTACTATGGAAGAATAAAGAATCTTGCTTACACTAGTCCTCCATCCCAAAAATCTACAGAGCGTCTTGCTAAGAGATGAGCACCAATGAGGTTTTGAGAGTAGGAATATGGATAATGGGAGTCCTCATATACCGAAAACTGCACTGTCTATTGCTAAGGAAGAATAAAGAATCTGGTTTACACGTGTCCTCAATCCCAAAAAACTTCAGGGTGTCTTGCTAAGGGCTAAAAACGAAATTGGGTTTTTGAATCAATCTAGGGAAATGAAATCCTCATACACAGGCTACTGCACAGACTTTTCCCGAGAAACTCTAAGGAATCTGGGTGACATGTGTTCTCAATCCCCAAAAAACTACACGGCGTCTTCCTAAGGGCTAAACAAGCATCAGAGTTTCAATGCATTTATGTGGGAAAGGGAGTACTCATAAACAGGCAACTGCACCACTGTTGCTAAAAATAAGGAATCTGGGTTATACGTGTCCTCAGTCATGAAAATCTATAGGGAATCTTGCCGACGGCTAAAGAAGAATCAGGGATTTGAGGCATGAATGTCGATAATAGCAGTCCTCATATACAGGAAACTACATGGCCTCTTGCTAGGAAAAAGGAAGAAATCTGTTTTCCACGGTTCTGCTATCAAAAAATCTACATGGTGTCTTCCTAAGGGCTAAACAAGAATCAGGTTTTCGAAAGAGGAATCTAGGGAAACAATGTCCTCATATATAGGACACTACACGACTTCTAACTAAGGAAGAATAAAGAATCTTTGTTGTACGAGTCCTCAATCCAAAAAATTCTCAGAATATCTGGTATGGGACAAACAAGAAACAGAGCTTCGAGCTCCCTAAAGGTTTGGGAGCAATTAAGCATGCAGATATTATGAATTGGTCATTTCAGGACTCCAGCAACATTCTGGTACTCTTGAAATTTGTAAATGGGTGTCGGGCACTCCAATCCGTTAGGTTCCTCGGAACAAATAATGCCAGATTCCAGGACAAAAAGAATCCTCCTGCCATATTTGGATGATTTTCTGGACTTAAGGTGAATCCTGTAATCCTTCACCTTCCGTTTCCCTTTTTATTTTAAGAGGGGACAATGGTATTCCAGTTGCCAAATGTTTAGTACGTTTTTAAAGGTAACCAGGAATCATGGATTCCACGTCCCTAGGAAAATTCTGGGCATCTGTCTTTTTGTATACAGAGTTTGGAATCTACATCGACAAGGAAAATAAGGGCATCTTGCTGTGAACGAAAAGGAAATGGGGTTCTAGGAATTCTCATTAACCGGAATCTACAGGGCCTCTTAATAGGGTTTAATGAGCAATCTGGGCTTCTGGGTTCCTACATTTTTCAGAGCTACTTGTTCCGTGGATTGGCTAAATCTATCATTACAGATCCACAGGAACTTTCTGTTCCTCTCGTTAGCTGTAATCAAGAATCTGGCCCTAGAAATCCTTTTCTGTCCTGTGAATATCTACGACCATATTCTTGTTCCCAGAATCAAAAGGGATATGGGTACAAAATTCCTCGATTCAGGTGACCTCAAAATACAGAAAGTGCTTGTGGGCAGGCAGGTCCGAATTGGGATGTTGGGTTTTGAAGATTCCACATTTTGGGTAGTTCTTGTGAAGGGGATTCAGGAATTCCAGTTCCCAAAGAACATTATGGGAGTCTTTCTCTTGATGTCCAAACGCCTGGAATAATCGGTCACCAGGAACTGTCTCGGCAAACTGCAGAGTGAAGCAGAAAACTGGGTCATGGGAGTCATCATATACAGGAAACTACACGTAATATTGCTAAGGAAGTATAAGGAATCTTGGTTACATGAGTCCTCAATCCTAAAAACTACAGGCCGTCTTCCTAAGAGATAACCACGAATCAGGTTTTTGAAGTCAGAATCTGGGTAATGGGAGTCCTCACATACAGGAAACTTCAATGCCTATTGCTAAGTAAGAATAAGAACTATGGGTTACTCGTGTCCTCAATCCCAAGAAAACTTCAGGTCGTCTTGATATGGGCTAAACAAGAATCAGGGTGTTTTCGAGCATGAATCTGGGAAATTGGAGTCCTTATATACAGGCAACTACATGACCTTTTGTGAAGATAGAATAAGGAATCTGGGTTACACGAGTACTCAATCCCAAATATCTACATCTTGGAAAGGACTAAAAAAGAATCAGTTTCGAAGCAGGATCTATGTAATGAGAGTCCTAATATACAGGAAAATACACGGCCCCTTGCCAAGATAGAAAAATAATCGGGGTTGTAGCAGTCCTCAGTCCTAACAATCAACAGGCAATCTGCTGTGGGTTAAACAAGAATCAGGGTTTAGAAGCAGCAACATAGGTAATAGAAGTCCTCATATACAGAATCTACACGATCTCTTCCTAAGGAGAAATAAGAAACCTGTTTTACACGGTTCCTCTGTCACAATATCTACATGACATCATGCAAAGGGCTAAACAAGAATCAGGGTATTCAAACAGGATTCTGGAGAAAAGGAGTCCTCATATACAGGACACTACACGGCCCTTCGCTAAGGAAGAATAAGGAACCTGTGATACACTAGTCCCCAGTCTGAAAAATTCTCAGAGTGTCTTGCTACGGGATGAACAAGAATCAGGGCTTTGAGCTCGTCTCATGTGTCGGAGATATTTGACTTGTGGGTATTATGAATCAGTCGTTTCAGTACTCCAGCAACATCCTGGTCCTCTTGAGTGTTGTAAACGGGCATCTGGTAGTACAAGTCCCTTAGGTTCCGTGCAGGACAACTAAAGCCAGAATCCCGGAACAAAAGCATCCTCTTGCCGTATTTGGATGTAACTCTGGTCTTAAGATGAGTTTGGTAATTCTTAAATTTCCTTTTGCACTTTTAGTTGGAGTAGGGCCGAGGGTTTTTCAGTTGATAAATATTTAGTGCGATTATTAAAATATAACCAGGAATCATGGATTCCACATCCCTAGGAAACATCTTGGCATCTGCATGTTTGTATACAGAGTTTTGGAATCCACATAGACAGGGAAAATCAGTGCATCTTGCTGAGAACGGAAAGGGAATCCGAATCCTGGAGTTCTCAATCGACTAAATCTACAAGCTCTCTTGATAAGGTTTAATCAGCAATCTGGGCTTCTATGTCGCCTCATTTGTAGTGTGCTTTTGAAAAGGGAAACAGGAAGCTTGTTTTCCAATTTCACAAGAAATCTGTGGGATTCTATCTCTTGATATCCAAGCTATTGGAATTCTAGGTCACCACGAAATGCCCTGGCATCTTGCTGAGAATTGATCAGGAATTTCTGTAAGGAACACTACACGACCTGTTGCTACGGAAGATTAAGGAATCTTGGTTACACCAGTCCTCCATCCGAAAAACCTACCGAGCGTCTTGCTAAGAGATAACCACCTATCAGGTTTTGGGAGTAGGAATCCTGCTAATGGTAGTCCTCATATACAGGAAACTCCACTGTCTATTTCTAAGGAAGAATAAGGAATCTGGTTTACACGTATCCTCAATCCCAAAAATAACTTCATGTTGTCTTGCTAAGGGTAAACACAAATTTAGCTTATGGAAGCATAATCTAAGGATATGAAATCCTCATATACAGGCAACTGAACGGACTTTTCCTAAGAAAGAATAAGGAATCTGTGTGACATGTGTTCTCAATCCACAAAAATGACACGGCATCTTCCTAAGGTCTAAACAAGCATCAGGGTTTCGACGCAGGTATCTGGGAAAGGGAGTACTCATATACAAGCAACTGCACAGCTGTTGCTAAAAATAAAGAATCTGAGTTTTACGAGTCCTCAGTCCTGAAAATCTACAGGGCATCTTGCTGACGACTAACGAAGAATCAGGGATTCGAAGCATGAATGTGGGTAATAGGAGTCCTCATATACAGGAAAGTACATGGCCTCTTGCTAAGAAAAAAGAAGAAATCTGTTTTACACGGTTACTCTATCAAAAAATCTACATAGCGTCTTACTAAGGTCTAAAAAAAATCAGGGTTTCGAAACAGGTGTCTAGGGAAAGAGAGTCCTCATATACAGTACATTACATGGCCTCTAACTAAGGAAGAATAAAGAATCTTCGTTGTACGAGTCCTCAATCCAAAAAATTCCCACGGTGTCTGCTATGGGATAAACAAGAAACAGGGCTTCGAGCTCCCCAAATATTTCGCAGCAACTCAGCATGTGGATATTACGAATTGGTCATTTCATGACTCCAGCAACATTCTGGTCCTCTTGAATGTTGTAAATTGGTATTGGGCACTCCAAGTCCATTAGGTTGCTCAGAACAACTAAGGTCAGATTCCAGAATGAAAAGAATCTTCTTGCCATATTTGGATGTAACTCTGGTCTTTAGGTGAACCCTGTAATCCTTCACCTTCCGTTTCTCTTTTTATTTGGAGAGAGGACAAGGGTTTTGCAGTTGCCAAAGATTTAGTACCTATTTTTAAAGGTAACCAGGAATCATGGATTCCACGTCCCTAGGAAAATTCTGGGCATCTGTCTTTTTGTATACAGAGATTGGAATCCACATCGACTGGGAAATTCATGGCATCTTGCTGAGAATGAAAACGAAATCTGGTTCTAGGAGTTCTCATTAACTGGAATCTAAAGTGCCTCTTGATAAGGGTTAATCAACAATCTGGGCTTCTGGGGCCCTACTTTTTTCAGAGCTACTTGCTCAGTGGATATGCTAAATCTGTCATTACAGATCCATAGGAACTTTCTGGTCCTCTTGTTAGTTGTAATCAAGGATCTGGCCTTACAAATTCTTTTGTGTCCTCGGAACATCTACGACCATAATCATGTTCCCAAGAATCAAAAGTCATATTGGTACAAAGTCCCTCGATTCAGGTGACCTCAAACTACAGAAAATCTTCTGGGGTGGCAGGTTGGAATTTGGATATTGGGTTTTGAAGATTCCACATTTTGGGGAGGTCTTGTGAAAGGGAACCAGGAGTCTTTAATTCCAGTTCGAAAGAATATTATGGGAGTCTATCTCTTGATATCCAAACAACTGGAATTCTTGGTCACCAGGAACTGTCTCAGCATCCTACAGATTGAAGTCGGAAGCTGGGTAATGGGAGTCATCATATACAGGAAACAGCACATCATATTGCTAAGGAAGTATAAAGAATCTTGGTTACATGAGTCCTCAATCCCAAAAACTACAGGCCATCTTCTCAGA
>NW_007259834.1:0-1859 GCF_000164805.1 Carlito syrichta
CGCTGGTTTAACATTCGTAAAATCATAAATGTTATTAAATACATCAACAGATGTCAAAACAAAAACCACATGATTATATCATTAGATGCAGAAAAAGCTTTTGATAAAATCCAGCACCCCTTCTTGATAAAAACCCTTGAGCATCTAGGCATACGGGGAACACACCTCAAAATAGTAAAAGCCATCTATGAGAAACCCACAGCGAGCATACTCCTAAATGGACAAAAATTAGAACCATTTCCCCTGAAAACTGGAACAAGACAAGGATGCGCACTCTCACCCCTCCTGTTCAACATAGTATTGGAAGTCCTGGCTCGAGCAATCAGAGAAGAGAAGGCAATCAGGGGTATCCAAATAGGAAAAGAGGAAGTCAAGTTATCTCTCTTTGCAGACGACATGATTGTATACCTTGAAAACCCGAGAGAATCTGTCAAAAACCTCCTTACACTGATAAAGACCTTTGGCAAAGTCTCGGGATACAAAATAAATGTACAAAAGACAATCACATTTCTCTACACCAATAATAAACAAACAGAAACCCAAATAAAAAACACAATTCCATTCACAATAGCCACAAAAAAATTGAAATATTTGGCATCTTCCTAACCAGAGACATGAAAGACCTTTACAAGGAAAACTACAAAACACTGCTCAAAGAAATCAAAGTTGACACAAACAAATGCAAAAATATCCTATGCTCATGGATCGGAAGAATCAGCATTGTGAAGATGTCCATCTTACCTAAGGCAATCTACAAATTCAATGCCATACCCATCAAATTACCAGCAACATTCTTCTCAGACCTAGAAAAAATAATCCAGGAATTCATATGGAAACATAAACGTCCAAGAATAGCCAGAACAATCCTCAGCAAAAAAAAACAAAGCAGGTGGTATCAAACTACCAGACTTCAAACTTTACTATAAAGCTACAATCATCAAAACAGCTTGGTATTGGTATAGGAACAGGCATACAGATCAATGGAATAGAATTGAGATTCCAGAAGCAAAACCTCAATTTCTCAACCAACTCATCTTCGACAAGGCTTCCACCACCTACCACTGGGGAAAGGAGAACCTATTCAGTAAATGGTGCTGGGAAAACTGGCTGACCACATGCAGAAGATTGAAACAGGACCCCTATCTATCCCCATGCACAAAGGTTAACTCCAAATGGATCAGAAACCTAAATGTAAAACCTCAAACAATAAAAACCTATAAAATGAAGGACATACCCTCATGGAAATTGGAACTGGCATCCTATTCCTGAACAAAACCTGAAACCCACAGGTCATAAGAGAGAAGATAGATAAGTGGGACCTTATTAAACTGACAAGCTTTTGCAAGTCCAAAGAAACCATCAAGAGTGCAGGGAGACAGCCTACAGACTGGGAAAAAGTATTTGCCAACACCAGGTCTGACAAAGGCTTAACATCCTGGATCTACAAGGAACTCAAACGTGCTGAAAAGAAAAAAACAAACAACCCCATTATAAAATGGGCAAAAGATATGAACAGACACTTCACAAAAGAGGACATCCGAGCAACCAACAAACACATGAAGAAATGCTCAACCTCACTAATCATCAGGGAGATGCAAATCAAAACCACACTGAGATACCACCTAACTCCAGTCAGAATGGCAATTATCAACAACTCAAAAAATAACAGCTGCTGGAGAGGGTGTGGCGAAAAGGGAACACTTCTACACTGTTGGTGGGAGTGTAAACTAGTGCAACCTCTGTGGAAAGCAGTGTGGCGATTCCTGAAAGCTCTAAATATCAACCTCCCATATGACCCCGCAATCCCCCTACTGGGAATATGCCCTGAAGAACCCAAATCACTCTATAAAAAAGATACA
>NW_007259834.1:1891-25896 GCF_000164805.1 Carlito syrichta
AACCTGGAAATAGCCATGCTGCCCGTCAAAAGAGGACTGGATTAAAAAAATGTGGTACATTTACACGATGGAATATTACACAGCCATAAAAAAGAACAAAATCATGAATTTCGCAGCAACCTGGATGGAACTAGATACTGAATGACCTCTCACAGAAACAAAGATCCGAGTATCACATGTTCTCACTCATATTATGGACCTTAAACATCCAATGCAATACTATACGAAAATGACTGATTGTACTGGGAAACTATGGTGGGGGGAGGGAGATGGGATTAATAGTAGCAAATATCTGTCTGGGAATGGGGAAACACCGCATATCAACAGGGTGCCTGAATGAAATGCAATTGTATACCTAACCCTTAACTGTACCCCACAACTTCACAATAAAAAAAAACACCTAAAACTTAAAAAAAAAAAAGATTTTTTTAAAATTCATAAAACAAATAAATGAGACAACAAAAATTCAAAATAAAATAAATAAATAAATTGGCAGTGTATCAGAAGAGATGCTCACACTTTTAATTTCATTTTTACTAATGCTTTGGGGTGAGTAAATTTTTAAAAAATATATAAAATTATTTTTACTTGCCCTTTAAAGTAAAGGGAATGTCAATCTTTAAAAAGTAGTCATGATGTATTTGGTAATTAAATATATACAATGATTTCATATACAAACGTAGTTACAATTTTATGTCGAGGCCAGCATGTGGCAAGAACGGTCTGTCTGGGCAATCCAGCGCCCCTTGGCCTCACAGCGTCTGTCAAAATCACAGGTATATTAGGTTACACAGCCACCTTGTTCAATGGCCAGGCTATAGAAAAGAATGCTCTTGGGCTGAATTACTGATACACCATTCTTTGTGGCATGAGCACTGTTACTTTGTGCCAACTATGTGGATTTTCTAAAATTGTCACTGTATCTGGTTTTTTTTCTTTCGTGTCCTGTTGGCTCTAGATTAAATTTTAAATTTTTCATCTTCTCCACTATTTCTACTAATAACCCAAGTCAAAGGCTGTTATCTTCCCTCCCAGGTTTTGAACAGTAGACTCCATTTGTTTTCCTTGTCTCCACTCTTGCTCCTACTGTCTAGTCATCATCAATGAGCTACAGTGAACCTCTTAAAATTTCACTCATGTCAGCCCCTTGCTCCAAGTCCTCTATTAGCTTCCTGTTCCCTTAGACTAAAATGCAAAGACTTCTCCATATCCTACAAAGTTCTATATTAACTGACCCTGACCACCGCTTTGACTCCATTTCTGACCTTTTCTGCCTCTAAGTCTTTCTTGCCCCAGTTCTTTCTGCCTGGAAATCCTTCAGCTGAAAAATTTTAACTAACTTGCTTCCATTTTTATTTAAGTCTCACCTTAAGTGGTACAACTTTAGAGAGTTGTCCCTGCCCTCCCTACTAACACTTTATAATTCTTTTATCTTATTCTCTCTCTCTTTCTCTCTCCCTCTCCCCCTCCCTCCCTCTTTCTTTCTCTTTCCCTCTCTTCCTCCCTCCCTCCCTTCTTCCCTCCCTCCCTCTAGTCAGTAGAAGTTTTATTTTGACTTCACTGCCATCCCAGTACACACATGGTATCTAGCACATAGGATCTGATCAATAAGTGCATCCTGAACACATTTTGTTTTTCTTCTCTGAAGGTTTTCCTTATGGCTGGTGGAATTCATTTTGTTCCTTGCTTGTGCTATCTAGTATTGTTGGTGTCATCTTTTGAGAGTATGCTTGGTCTTCATAGTGGATTGCAGACAACTAAGAAAGAGCACAACATATTGTTAAACTGACAGAAATTGGAAGCATTTCCCATGGAAACTGGAACAAGACAAGGCTGCCCTCCTGTTCAACATAGTGTTGGAAGTCCTATCTAGAGCAATCAGACAAGAGAAGAAAATCAGGGGTATCCAAATAGGAAAAGAGGGAGTCAAGTTATCCCTCTTTGCTCATGATATGATCCTATACCTTGAAAATCCAAGAGAATCTGTCAAAAATCTCCTTGCACTGACAACGGACTTTGGCAAAGTCTCAGCGTACAAAATCAAGGTGCAAAAGACAGATGCATTCTTATACACCAACAACAAGCAGGCAGAGAACCAAATAAAAAGCACAACCCAATGCACAATAGCCACAATAAAACAAAATACCTCGGTATCTACCTAACCAGAGAAGTGAAAGAACTTTACAACAGAAACTATAAAACACTGTTCAAATAAATCAAAGAAGACACAAACAAATGGAAAAATATTTCATGCTCATGGATAGGACGAATCAACATTGTTAAGATGTCCATCCTACCAAAGGCAATCTACAGATTCAACACAATAGGCATTAAATTACCAGCATCATTCTTCTCAGACCAGGAACAACAATACAGAAATTCAAATGGAAACATAAGTGACCACGAATAGTCAAAATAATCCTTAGCAAAAGAAACAAAGTGGGAGGTATAACACTTCTAGACTTTAAACTTTATTATAAGCTTACAATAATCAAAATAGCTTGGTATTGGTGCAAGAACAGGCATATAGACCAATGGAACAGGATAGAGATTCCAGAAGTCAAACCTCAATTTCTCAGCCAACTCATCTTTGACAAAGCTTCCACCAAAAACCACTGGGAAGAGAACATATTTACTAAACAGTGTTGGGAAAACCGATTGTATGCAGAAGAATGAAACAGGACCCCTACCAATCACCATATACAAAAATCAATTCCAAATGGATCAAAGACCTAAATGTAAAACCTCAAACGATAAGAATCTTAGAAAACACAGGAAACACCCTTACAGAAAATGGAATAGGCAACCAATTCCTGATCAATATCTGAAAAGCCCATGCCATAAGAGAAAAGATAGACAAGTGGGACCTCATCAAACTGACAGGCTTCTACAAAGCCAAAGAAACCATCAAGAGAGCAGGGAGATGGCCTACAGAATGGAAAAAAATATTTGCCAACTGTATGTCTGACAAAGACCTGACATCCAGGATCTACATGGAACTTCTTTTTTATAATCAATATTTTTTGTTATGATATTGTGGGGTACAGTTAAAGGTTAGGTATACAAATATGCTTCGTTCAGGCACCCTTGTTGATAAGAGGTGTATCCCCGTCCCCAGACAGATGTTTACTACCATTAATCCCATCTCCCTTCCCCTCCTCCCCCATAATTTCCCACAACTGTCAATCATTTTCTTATGGTAATGCGTTGGATGATCAAGGTCCACTATATGAGTGAGAACATGTGATACTCGGATCTTTGTTTCTGTGAGAGCTCACTCAGTATTATAGACTCTAGTTCCATCCAGGTTGCTGCGAAATTCATGATTTTGTTCTTTTTTATGGCTGCATAGTATTCCATCGTGTATATGTACCACATTTTAAAAATCCAGTCCTCTTTTGATAGACAGCATGGTTCCAGGTTCTTGGTTCCAGGTTCTTGCTATTGTGAACAATACTGCGATAAACATTCGTGTGCAGGTATCTTTTTTATAGAGTGATTTGAGTTCTTCAGTGTATATTCCCAGTAGGGGAATTGCAGGGTCATATGGGAGGTTGATATTTAGAGCTTTCAGGAATCGCCACACTGCTTTCCACAGAGGTTGCACTAGTTTACACTCCCACCAACAGTGTAGAAGTGTTCCCTTTTCGCCACACCCTCTCCAGCAGCTGTTATTTTTTGAGTTGTTGATAATTGCCATTCTGACTGGAGTTAGGTGGTATCTCAGTGTGGTTTTGATTTGCTTCTCCCTGATGATTAGTGAGGTTGAACATTTCTTCATGTGTTTGTTGGCTGCTCGGATGTCTTCCTTTGTATCTGTTCATGGAACTTAAATGTACTAAAAGGAAAAAAACAAACAGGTCCATTAGAAAGTGGAAAAAAGATATGAATAGACATTTCTCAAAAGAAGGCATACAAGAAGACAATAGACACATGAAAAAATGCTCAGCCTCACTAATCATCAGAGAAATGCTAATCAAAACTACATTATACCACCCAACTCCAGTAAGAACGGCCATCATTAATGAAACAAAAGACAACAGATAATGGCAAGGATGCGGAGAAAAGGGAACAATTCTACACTGTTGCTGGGAATGCAAACTAGTTCAGTCTCTATAGAAAACAATGTAGTGATTCCTAAAAGAATTAAATATTGACCTTCCGTATAATCCAGCAATCCCTCTTCTGGGAATATACCTGGAGGAATTCAAATCGTTCTACAATAAGATACATGTACACGCATGTTTATTGCAACATTATTCACAATAGCAAAAACATGGAACCAACTGTGCAGTCCATTAAAACTGGACTGAATAAAAAAATGTGGTACGTATACATGATGGAATATTATGCAGCCATAAAGAAGGACAAACATAGACTACAGAAACTTGGGTGGATTTAGTCTGTAATACTATCACAGAAACAAAGAACAGGATATAAGAAAAGGATTGGCTGTCGTGGAAAACTGCCAGGGGAGAAAATGGAGGCGGGGGTATACAACATTAATAAGGGCACCTGATCGCAAACCAGGCAAACTGGGGACCAAAGGAGGCCCAAACTTTACCTGTACTTTTAATACTTGTATACCTAATCCTGAATTGTACTCCATATCTTAAAAAAAAAAATAAATAAAAAAAAAATAAAAAATAAAAGAAAGAGCTGACCTCCTACCCCTTTGGTTTTCAGTATATTTTTGCTCAAAGTGGTGATAATTGGGTTTTACTGTCACTATTTATTGTAAAATAATAGCTAGATAAGTAGAAAAAATCCAATATTGCTTGGCATTTTAACCTGCTATCATATTACTCTAAGTGTTCAGATTGTTATAGAATTTTTGCCAATATTCAATGGCACTTTATTTTTGCCTATTTGCAAAATAGTTGATATGTTAGGCAGTTTCTTAGGTCCTGAAACCTGATCTCTTCTTTTTAAACAGAATCTCTGCTAGTGTTTTTGCTCATTAGAAGACATTTTCAAGTTTTGCTTGTAATTATTTTTCATTAGGGGAACTGTAGAGAGGTAAATGCTAACATAAAGTACTATGAAATAGAAAGTATACCAAGGCTCAGGTTTGTAAAAGTAATGATTAAGAATGATATTTTAGGAGTTCGACCTGCCTGGCTCAAATCTCAGTTTGTCATACTGTGAATATGTTAAATTGTTTAAATACATTGTATCTAAGTTTTATTATCTGTAATTTGGAGATAGCAGCTTCTGCCCCCATGGAATCATTGCAAAGATGAAATAAATGAATCAGTGCAAGATATTGTTAACATTGCCAGAAATATCATGTTAGCTGTTTTTGTTATTTTTCTGTTATTTTTTTGAGTTGAAGTCTCACTCCGTCACCCAGACTGGAGCGCAGCAGCACGCTCCCGGCCACGCAGCCTCGACCTGCTGGGCTCCAGCGATCCTTCCGCCTCAGCCTTCCAAGTAGCTGTAACTCCAGGTGTGCGCTACCACGCCCGGCTAGTTTTTGAATTTACTGAGAGATGAGGCCTCAAATCCGCAGGCTCAGGCAATCCACTCACCTGGCCTCCCGAAGCGCTGGATTACAGGCTGAGCCACCAAACCTGGCCTGTTTTTGTTATTATAATGGTGCAGTTATTATTAAAGGACTGCATTTGTGAGGAAAAAATTTTGTTAGCTTTTACACTTGGCTAATTGTTGAATCTCAGGCAGCATATTTGTTGAAAAGACTCAACCATAATTGGCTAATGTTGGTCAATTTTTTTGCAAATTATCCTTGAACAAAGATATAAATAATAGGTAATCATGACTTATTTGAAGTAGTAGTTTCATTTTGTTTTCCATGTTTGGAAGATAGTCATCTACTTTGCTCTTGAAAGAAATAATTAAAAAAAAAACCCAGCATTTGAAAATCACAAAATATAACCTGCTTTACATAAAATTTGCATTTATTTTTCCATCCTATATGTTACATTTATTTTAAAAGCATATAAAGCCTAGCAAGAAAGTCTTTTGTAAAATTTCAATGAATTATGAAGTTTTTCTTTGCTGCTTTTGGTATGTAAATTTCCAAATGTAATGTCAGAAAATTAAAAACCACCATCAAAAACAGAAAATAAAACCAATGACAAGAAGAAAATTGAATTGGCAAATAAATTATCTAGTCTAAGTTAGGTAAAAAGCATGCATGTATTGGAAATAAAGTATATTAAAAACTGAGCATTTGTTTTAAATTAGTGTTTTTGCATTCCTATGATGCCTCCTTAAAATATTATTTTAAAATTTATTTCATCCTAATTTCCTGTACTTAACACATAAAAACAGTGAAAGTTTCTACGAGCCATTCTTTAGTAAATACACTGAAAACTTCAAGGTAACTTTTATTTTTCCCTAATTTACTTTAAATTTACATTTCTTTTGAAATTGAGTCTCTCCTGGATTATGGAAATCATTCATATTTTAGCAAAGGCAACCTGATTACTAAGATTCAACCCACAGCAACATTTGTGTAGGAATTTTAATTCGATAGATATATCAGTCTTTAATGGAGACATTAATGCAACATTAACAACAGTAGAATTGTGGACATTGCTGATTATATGAATGCTATAAACTTACTTTCACTAAATGAGGATCTCTCTATCTTTTTATCTCCATACCACTTGACGTAAAAATTGTTCATATTTCTTCCCAAGAAACATCTTCCAACATACATCTAACTATAATTCAAATGCCAATGCATTGGTGAAGGCTTGTTTTGTTCATAGTTCCATTATCTCTAGGGCATAGGGGATACTGTGGTGTAAATAGTCATGCTCTCATCGTGAAATCATTTCAGTGTCATTGCCTGCCACTTTTATTAAAAATGCTAGTGGTGGTAAGTACCATTACTGAAATTATTATTACTACCCCATTATATAACTTTATTAATATTTTTCTTTTTAATTTAAAAAAAATTTTTAAAAAGCAGTCTTAGATGGATTCCATAGATATTATTTCTTTTTTAAATGTCTTATAAATAAGTGATCTGAACAGTTACCTTTTGAAACTATTGCCCAATACCCAGCCTATTCCATAGTTTGAAGTACAGTGTTGAGAAGTTATTCAATCTACATCATTCATAGTTCTTGGTCACTGAAGAAGGAGCTTAGCCACAAATCATACCACCTCTATCAACCTGCATATGCCATATCCCAAGACATCAGGTCTTTCTGAATAAGAGCTTTAAGAGCTATCTCCCTACTGGGAATAGAGCTGGAGGAACTCAAATCACTCTATGAAACAGATACCTGCACACACATGTTTATTGCAGCATTATTCACAACAGCAAAAACACGGAACCAACCATGCTGCCCATTGAAAGAGGACTGGATAAAAAAAATGTGGTACATATACATGATGAAATATTACGCAGCCATAAAGAAGGTCAAAATTACGAACTTTGCAGCGACCTGGATGGACTTAGAGGCTCTAATACTGAGTGATCTATCACAGAAACAAAGCCAAGTATTATGTGTTCTCACTCATAAGTGGGCCTTGAAGAACTATCATAATACTATAAGAAAGGTATTGGCAGTTGAGGGAAACTGCCAGGGGAGGAGGGGCACACCTCATCAACAAGGGTACCTGCATAATGAACATTTGTATACCTAACCCTGAATTGTACCCCTCATATTTAAAATAAAAAACTAAAAATATGCAGAAGAGAATTATAAGTTATTAAAATTCATGAAGAACATATGTACCCTTAAAGCAGCTGAAATAAATTAAGGTTCAACAACTAAACCAAAAAAAAAAAAAAAAAGCTAGTGGAAACTCAGTAGTATAAGAGGCAAGCTTTAACCCAAGCAGTCAATCTTAAAAAAAATCTAGATCCAGATCACATATATTTAACTTCCTTCTGTAATTTGGGCAGAGGGTAGAATTGATGAAAGAGGCTTGATTCATGTCTACGTTGAACTTTCACTATTTATTGTTTGCTACTTCTTGACTACTTATACAGCAGAGGCAGCCCTAAAGTCAAATGTTCCCAAAGGCAGTTGACATATTTGATGGCATTTGACCTAAGACACAGCATAAATAAAACCATGTTGGCTTGTACTATATTAAACCTATAGAGAGAAGAAAAATCAATGTTTTTCCAAATAGAAAAGAATGAAACTC
Organism: Carlito syrichta; assembly: GCF_000164805.1. Taxonomy (NCBI): domain Eukaryota; kingdom Metazoa; phylum Chordata; class Mammalia; order Primates; family Tarsiidae; genus Carlito; species Carlito syrichta. The sequence continues at coordinate 10,025 of NW_007259834.1, forward strand.
ATGAAGGAAAGAACTAATATTATCCAACTTTGGGTAAAGGGAACACAAGCCCTTGAAGGATTTTAAACTGCTTTTATAGATATAGATAAATAGATATTTTTATATGTAGCAGGAGACTGGACTGATTCCATAAGCCATCTAGTTACCTTGATTTCAGAGGACAACAGTCAGGTTACATAGTGCTGATGCTGATTTGGTGAGTGCATGGTATAGTAGTGTAAGCAAACAAAGATCAAAGCTGAAATGACTGTAATATCTGGGGAGTACATATGGGCCAATATTCATGTAAGGCATATACTTTCATCTTCTTATAGGAGTCATGTAAGGAAGTGAAGACAATTCTTCTGAGATGTTTTTCTACTTTTCCAATGAACTGTAAATTATTCTAGTCAGACAAAATATGAAGGTGCTCCTTTCTTGGAACTTAATGGCTCTTGGAGAATTTACTACCCTGGAAAATCATTAAATGAATGAAGTTTTCTTTGATTCTCTTAACAAAGTGGGCTTCAGTCAAAATCTTCTTGGTTCAGGTTTTGTTGACTATGCTGATGACTGTGCGTACACAGCTGGGCTATCCAAGAGTCATTCAGTTAGTCTCAGCCACACTCACAACTGGTGATGGGATGCAGGGAAAGTCTTCTCAAGCCCAAGTAACCCAAAATGAGATAGCATCATATGGAGTCTTTGCAAGGCAAAGTGTATTAAAATTCCTGCTCTCTTTAAATGGAATTAATAAATAAATTGGCAAACGGACTCAAATAGGTGTTTGGTCTCCTGACTGGGGTGTTCTCCATTTGTTATGTTTCTGCCATGTGATGTTAATATGAGGAGGTTTCTGATGAAAGCCCCTTTATATTACAGACAACTGAATTTGAAAAGGAGGCATTTATACCAGCAGGGGCTCTTTCTCTGCTCCATGTTATATTGTGGTTTTTCATACTCACTAACTGCTTTGTCCACTCCTGAGTCCCTATGCAAACATTAAAGTAAGCTTATCTTCAAGGGGAAAAATATATCTCAGGAGATTCATTTCGGATACAGCGTTTGAATAACATTAAGTGAACCAAGTAAAAATAAGATGCTAATGAAATTAGTGTAGTCAGAGTTTGAAACCTGATGAGTATAAACAAATCCCTTGATAAAATATTACCGGAACACCTAATATGTTTCTCATTACAATATTTGGGAAAAATAAAATTGTGTCTTGAAATGATTCTATTTTTAAACATATTTTTAAAAATGTTGCTGTTGTTTTCTAAAATAAAAAGTCGATTGAAAGTCAATTTTATGTCCTATATAAGCTAATAATTAAGGGTAAACTTACTCTTTATTCTCATTCACTCTAGCCATTCAAAAAATCATGATATACAGTATCATTTTATTAAACACCTCTAGCTATATATTAATAATAGTTCACATACTAAAGTTTAAATAAATCCCCAGAGCGTAAACATTTAATTTAATTATAGCAATCATACTGAATGAAACATTTTTTCTCTTTTTTACAGATGAAGACACTAAAGTTCAAAGAGGTCAAATGACTTCTCCAATGGTATATACAGTTGTAAAAGTCAGGGTAAGTGCTTATTTGAAAATGATTGCTCTGTCATTTTATTCAAATACTTTGAGCATTTTCCAGGCTTTGTGCAAAGTAAAACATTGCAGAAGAGAACACAACACAATATTTGCCTTGGCTTACAACTAATTGTGTGTGTTTGCAAGAAAGTGTGTGCACATGAGAGAGATAGAAATATACAAGCAATTATAATAAAGTGTGATAAAAGCTAAATGTGCTAAAGGCTTATTCACAATATATAGTATTACAAAGCAGCAAGTAACTACTACTTGGGGGAGGTGTCAGGGGAACCCTCAGAGGTAGGGTAATTTATTAAAGTTGGGAAAGAAAAGTGGATTAGGTATTAATCAAGCAGAAAAAGCCCAAAATGGGCATTTTAGACAAAAAATAAAAGATGTGCAATAAAAAGAACACAGAAATATTCTTGAGTAGCTAGAGTGTTTGTGTGTAGTTCTGAAGCCCTAGTGTAATCGGGAAGTGAGTGAGACTATAAAACTAAAAGCCATCAAGAGCCTCAGAAGCTTTCTGTGTCATGCTAAGGAGTTTGGATTTTACTTTTGGTCAACAGGGAACCATTAAAAGTTTTGAAACTCATTCGAAGCCTGAAATTCCTTCCCTCAAATGAAGTGCAGGAAGCATTAGTCTTGATGCAAACATTGTGTTTTGAGCCAGAAAAAGACATTTAAAAACAAGCAAACAAACAAACTGTATTGAGGAAGGGATAGATAGATGCAGAACACACAACTCCTGATCCACTGGAGATTTCATGCCAATAGTAGATAGAAATGATAACCCATAATCTCAATATATGATATGTAATCTGAAAAAGATTGATGGATATTCGCAGGGTAATGATTCAATGTTGTTGTTAGAGACATAATACATCTACACACCCTTGTACTACATGTTCTTTATTGAAAACCACTTGTCTAAGAAATAACAACAAAGTATGACATTTTAGAGGAAAAATAGTTTTTTTTTGTTTTTTAAATCTTAGAGTCTTCATCACACAAACCCACAGAAGCATTGTTAAGAACAGTAGAGAGGAGAGGACAGCATGCTTTTAAAATTTAGCTATCAACTCTTGAAATCCTTTCTCCATAGGATTTCTTCCATTTTTAACCTCCTTCTGGTAACTGACAATACTTCTGATCATCTCTCTCTTTTTTTTTTTTTTGAGTTGGAGTCTCACCCTTGTTGCCCAGGCTGGAGTGCAGTGGCACACTCACGGCCACCGCAGCCTCAACCTGCTGGGCTTAGGTGATGCTTCTGTCTGAACCTTCCAAGTAGCCAGAACTATAGATGCACACCACCATGCCCTGCTAGTTTTTGTGATTTATCGTAGAGATGAGGTCTCACCAAATTGTCCAGGCTCGTCTCGAACGCCTGGGGCTCAGGCACTCCTTTCGCCTTGGCCTCCCAAAATGCTGGGATTTCAGGCTGAGCCACCATGTCTATCTGGTCATCTCTTTTTTTTTTTGAGTTGGAGTTTCACTCTGTCGCCCAGACCGGAGTGCAGTGGCCGCTCCCGGCTACCGCACCCTCGACCTGCCCAGCTCTGGCGATCCTTCCGCCTCAGCCTTCCAAGGAGCTGGAACTACAGGTGCGCGCTACCACGTCCAGCTAACTTTTTTGATTTATTGTGGAGATGAGGTCTTGCCAATTTGCCCAGGCGGGTCTCGAACCCATGGGCTCAGGCAATCCACTCACCTCAACCTCCCAAGGTGCGGGATTACAGGCTGAGCCACCTAGCCCAGCTTCTGGTCATCTCTTAAGAGGTTATTAGAACTGTGCTGAAGAAAAAATATCGATAGGGCAGGTATTCTTGCTGTGAGTTTAATAAGCAAGAAAGAATTTCAAGGATAACCTTGATGGAGATAATCTTAATAAGATAACATTTAAGAGTCAATAGAAAAAAAGAGAAAAATCAGCATGATAAAGATATGTGTGTGTGTGTGTGTGTGTGTGTGTGTGTGTGTGTGTGTGTGTATGCAAACCATAGGCCACCAGTAGGAAGCACCCAAAGCGCAAAACATCTGAGGCAGTGGGAGCTTTTTATGTTTTTGTAAAACCCATCTTTTTGAAAAAGTTCAATTCTAACCATACACAGGGAGTTAGTTCATGAAGGGAAGGTGGAAAAACAGATTAGAAAAGTTGAGAATATGGTTGATATATAACTTGAAAGCTGGATATATTCAGATCAGCAGGTTCACAGGAATGATTCTTGTAGAATTTTGAAGGAATTAAAGAAGGTTAGAAATTTATAGCTCTGGGTTCATTACTCTTGAGAACCCTTAGAAAAAGAAGAAAGGTTCAGATTAGTATAAAGCGTAGATAGAATCCTTTCTTTAAAAAGGGTGGAAAACAGAGGTGGAGGGGAGGATGACAGTGATAATTATAAGTTTTTCAACTCCACTTCAACATTAAGACACCAGAAATAATTTTCAGTTATCTATTTTGAATCATCTAGAATAGTATGAGTTGAGTAGCTCCTCATTTTAAAAAACTGCATATAAAGAAAGCTTTCATACTTACTCTTGACATTTGTTGATTAAAAAAATTGTACTTCAATTAGATTTTAGATTTTTCTTGAAGTAAGTTTGATTAGAAGTCAAATTCTCACTGAGCCATTTAGTTAACATTCTTGTCAACTTTACAGGTTTTTATTTTATTTTTTAAATTGACAAAAATTATATTTCCTTGTGGGGTACAGCATGATGTTCTGACATATATATGTTGTAGAATGACTAAATCAAGCTAATCAACATATCAATTACCTCACATACTTATAATTCCTTTTTGTGGGGAATTATAATTTTATTTTTTAAATAAAAATCAACTCAGCAATTTTCAAGTATACAGTACATTGTTATTAACTAAAAAACAAAACAAAACATATTGTATGATAGATCTTCTGAACTTATTTCTCATGTCTAACCAAAATATTATATTACTTATTCAACATCTGCATCTGCTTAATTTCCCCTTACTTCCTGGGAACCACCATTCTATTACCTGCCTCTATAAACTCAAATTTTTATATTTGACATATAAGTAAGTTCATGTGGTATTTGACTTTCTGTGTCTGGTTGATTTCACTTAGCATACTGTACTCTAGATTCATCTATGTTGTTTCCAAGAATTCCTTCTTTTTTGTTAAGACTGAATAGTATTCCATTGTGTGTGTGTGTGTGTATCACATTAAAAAATCTATTCATTCGTTGATTGATTCATATTCATACACTGATGGATACTTAGGTTGATTCCATGTCTTAGCTTCTGTGAATAATGCTGCAACGAACATGGGAGTGTATATATTTCTTTGTTATACTGATTTCATTTCCTTTGTATATATACCCAAAATTGGAATTATTGAGTCATATGGCAATTCTATTTTTAATCTGTGAGGAACTTGAATACAGTTTTCCATAATGGCTGCACTAATTTACATTCCAGCCTATAGTTGACTGATCTTCAACAAAGATGCTATTACGCACAACAGGGAAAGGACTGTCTGTTCAATAAATGGTGTTGGGAAAACTTGATAGCACATATAGAGAAATACAATTGGCATTTATCCCACCCTATAGACAAAAATCAAGGCATACTGGATTAAAGATTTAAATGCAAGACCTGAAAATGTAAAACTACTAAAAGAAAACATGGAGGTAAATCTTCTTGACATTGTTTTTGACAATATGACCCTAAAAGTACAAGCAATAAAACCAAAAATATACACATGGGATTGCTTCAAGCTAAAAAACTTCTGCACAGCAAAGAAAATAACTAGCAGAGTGAATAGACAACTTATGGAATAGGAGAACGTATTTATCACCATAAATCTGATAAAAAGTGTCTTATTCAAAACATTTAAGAAAGTCAAACAAGTCAAAACTAGAAAATAAGTTACCCATTTAAAAAAAAAAGTAGTCAAAGGACCAGAATAAGACACACAAATGGCCAATAATATATGCAAAAATGTTCAACATCATGAATCTTTAGTGGAACGCAGATTACAGCCAAAATGAATATCACCTCACACCTGTTAAGGTGACTATTATAAAAAAAACAGGAGATAACAAGTGTTAGTGAGATGTGGAGAAAAGGGAACCCTGAAACCTTGTAGGTTTTGAATAAGACTTCCACACTATAAAAGTGGCCAAGTTCCCTACTGGCTGTTGATCTCTGACCCTAAAAAAAACAAAAACAAATAAACAAAAAACTGTCTTCACAGATTCTAACAAGGATTTTTGAATCCTTTTGACAACTTGGCAAATAAAAAGCACTTTTTGAGGCATTCTGGACATACTAGCGTGATGATATAAGACAATCTAGAAATAATACTACTATCTATTGTACTGTACCATACTTCACTGTACTGCTTTTTGCTGTTATGCCATACAATGACTATAACCTACTATTCTAAACTATATTGCTAGGATCTATGGCGTCATTACACAAGTATGAGATAAATTCTTTAGCAGCCTGAATTAGATAGGGTAATTTTTTTAATAAAATAAGATTTTGTGTATATTCTTGTGTTTGTCTCTTTTTCTTCAGTAACATGCAATTTGGACTTTTGACTACTTAGCCAGTGATTTCTTGCTGCCGGGTCACTGAAACAGAGAACAGATTTATTAAAGAATCATTTCCCATTGTCACTGAGATCCAGCTCCAAACTGGTACTAGTCGGTCCCAGTGCTATAATGATGTAACTTATCTTTCTGACATTTTTGCCAAAGTTAAATCCTACTGGAGTACTATTGGGTTGATTGACAAGATGTCTTACTGACTTAAAATGTCTGAATATTCAATGGACATGAACAGTACTATCGAAGGCTAATAAGAGCCTCTTAGATCTCACGATTCCCAGTGTGATTCATCAGACAATATCAGCGCTTTGCAGGACACATTTCTAGTGTTGGCATTTTTCTCTGTACTAAATATCTGGATGTTGAAAGTTAAAATTGCCTCTGAGTTCACAGGGTAATGTAGTGTTTGGATAAAATTCAAGATGAGCCCTCAAGCAAACAAGAAAACAGACCATCAAAAAGGGAACAAAGCCGGGCTCGGTGGCTCAGCCTGTAATCCCGCCCTTTGGGAGGCTGAGGTGAGTGGATTGCCTGAGCCCGAGGGTTTGAGACCCGCCTGGGCAACTTGGCAAGACCTCATCTCTACAATAAATCAAAAAATCAGCCTGGCGTGGTAGTGCATGCCTGTAATTCTGGCTACTCGGAAGGCTGAGGCGGAAGGATCGCTAGAGCCCAGCAGGTCTAGGCTGCAGTGGCCGGGAGCGGCCACTGCACTTCAGTCTGGGCTACAGAGTGAGACTCCAACTCAAAAAAAAAAGAGGGAACAAGTTTTGATATCTATAAGTAAAAAAAGCTAAGTGTCTCAAGATTGCCATTGATCATAGAATATCATGGAATAATCTTACTGGTTATTACCTAAAGCAGCTTACAGGACACTGAAATGTATAAAATCAGAGAACATTGAACTTTTTTTTCTCTGAGAAAAGGTTTAGGTATTTTTTGATGTATTATCATAAACAAGTTGGAAGGGATGTGCAAAGGTCTCCTGGAGACACCTAAACAATAAATACCACTTTGTAAGAGTCTGGTTGTTATTGGTCGTGAGTCTTTTAATTACAATTTTTTTCTCATTTTTATTCCAGAGAAACTCAAGCAAGTATGCTTCAGATCTAGCAATTTACAGTAGTTCAGGGTTTAATTATTTTAGTTGTTTGTTAGTGTGTTTGTTCCAATCTATCATTTCATTTTCTGTATGTGATTTATCGAATCCAATATAACTAAAATAACTAAATACTAAAATAAGACTATCATGCATGTCTAAAATCATAGATATTTGTGCTTTTAAAGAGCTTCTGAAGATATTGTGCTGACCTGTTTGTTAATGTGATGTATGTGAGAAGCAGAGTTCAAGTTGGGATTAGATATGCAAGAGATTTAATTAGGAAAACATGCTTACAAAAGATAAAAAGGGAGGCCTAAATTCAAGAGATCTGTTATATAACATGGTGACTACAGTTAATGACAGTGTATCGTGTTCTTGAAAATTGCTAAGAGAGTAGACTTTGTGTTCTCATAACAAAAATGATAAGTATCTGAGGTAATATAACAATTAGCTTGATTTAGCCACTTCACAATACATACGTATTTCAAAGCATCATGTTGCATGTACATGATAATATATACTATTTTTATTTGAAAGAAGTCACATTACACATCTTACAAATAAATAAAATGGTAACTCAATTTAAAAAAAAAAACGAGGTTAGATATAGTAGGAGTAGAAAGTGAAAATTTCAGGCCTTGATGCTGATCTGACACATGTGAAAAGAGAGGTGGAGGGGAGGAAGCTGGGAAGGAGGAGAAATAAGACTTGCAAGAAGGTCTCAAGCAGGGTTCTAGGGAGCCCTTGAGCCAAATTCTCCCAGTAAGGCAGTTCTGTTTTACATCAGGAATGAGCCTGCATTCATACACCGGATGTGCTCACTCACTGATGGAGAGTAGCCCAGGAGAAGCATGACTTTGCTACAAATGTGGTAGTAGATAGATGACAGTTGGGACCCTCAGAAAATGATGACCCTGCAGCAAGAAATCTGAGTTATGCATTTTCTTTCTTTCTTTTTTTTTTTTTTTTTTTGAGTCAGAGTCTCACTCTGCTACCCAGACCGGGGTGCAGAGGCCGCTCCCGGCCACCGCAGCCTCGACCTGCCCGGCTCCGGTGATCCTTCTGCCTCAGCCTTCCGAGTAGCCGGAATTACAGGCATGCGCTACCACGCCCGGCTGATTTTTTGATTTATTGTAGAGATGAGGTCTCGCTGCCCAGGCGGGTCTCGAACCCGCAGGCTCAGGCAATCCACTCACCTCAGCCTCCCAAAGGCGCGGGATGACAGTCTGAGCCACCGAGCCTGGTGAGTTAGGCATTTTCGTGGCCATCACATCCTGGAAAGCAGTGAGGTATGAGGGAAGAACATGGGCTTTGGATTTATATTCTAGTTCTGTACTTAGGGGTTTTCTGACTTTAGACATTTTTTGTTAATATATCTGTAAAATTGGAAAACTAGTACATACCTTATTCATTGTTGTAGTTAAACATATCACAGAGGAAAGGAATGAGTTTCCAAGGCACAGACATAGATATAACTCTGTATCTATAATACAATCTAGAGTAGATATAGAAATAACTCTTAGGAAAGTTAGAAGAACACGACCTAAAATTTAAAAAAAGAAAATTTTATTTTTAAGTTTTAAAAAGGTAATAGAAAAGAACTTAGTGGTAGTGATTGGTGGTTAATTTTAGGTGTTAACTTGACTGGATTAAGGAATACTTAAGAATCAGTAGAGCATTACTTCTGGTGTGTCTGTGATGGTGTTTCCAGTGTAAATTGGCATGTGAGTTGGTGGACTGAGTAGGAAAGATATACCCTCAATGTAGGTAGGCACTATCCAGTTAACTAGGGGCCTGGGTAGAAACAAGAAAAGCAGAAGGAAGGCAATTACTTCTCTCTCCCTCTCCTGGATCTGGGACACTCTTCTCTTGTCCTTGGACATAAGGCCTCCAGGCTCGCTGGCCTTTGGATTCCAGGACTTACCCCAGCAGCCCCAGGGTTCTCAGGCTTTAGTCTCAGGCTGAGAGTTACACCATTAACTTGAGGCTTTCAACCTTGGACTGAGTCATGCTAACAGCAGCCCCAGGTGTCCAGATTGCTGATGGCTTGTTATGGAACTTCCCGGCTTCCATAATGAGCCAATTCTAATAAATTCCCTCTCGCTTATCTGTATATATCCTGTTGGTTCTATCTCTCTGGAGAACCCTAATTCATTGGTTAAAAGGCAGACCACTTAGAATAAAATCTTTAGTCTACCTGTGTATTTCTAAACTTCTCTGTACTCTGTTTCCGCATCTTTTACGTGGAGATCATATTGTAGAAATTGAATGAGTTTAAATATGTGAAATGATTAGAGCCATGTCTGACACATATTAAGTGCTATATTGTGAACTTTAATGTAATTATTGCTTTGAGTATATAATTTCATTTGCCTGTTTAAATTTTCTTATTTTATGATTTTTTACTCCTTATTTTTACTATATTATTTATTTACTTTGATCTTCCTTCAAAATATCTTTTTTATTTCTACAAGGATTTTCTTTTCATAGATTTATCTGACACTCTGTCTAAAGGGGGAGGTTCCCTGAGCTAGTGGTTAATTCTAACACAGAAACTGAGCATTTAAGAGTAAGTTATTCCCTTTTATCTGTTCTCTGTTTTTTGGCTTCCTTGGGTGTTCTGTCTCCAGGTATAGAAGATTATTCCCTCTTGTTGTTTTGTCAGTCTTGGCTCTTCAGAAATTGGGCTTATCTAAGGATGCAACAAGCAGCATTGTGAGACCAGCAAGACACTGAGCTGGAGTGAGTTCCTGCTTCAAAGCTCAAATTCAGGCTGATTTTGCAAATGTTCATTCCTCTTAGTGTAAACTAAATGTGATCTTGAGCTAGTTGGTAGGAAGTGGAATTTCTATTACGTAGAAATTATGATACAATGTGATAAAAGTAAAAAAAAAAACAGCAATATATTTTATTTCCTCCTCTATGGAATGACTTCAGAATGTAATGTAAATTGTCTTGATGCTTTCAATCCATCTTGGGGAAATTAGTTATCATGCTCATTCTTGACAAAATGATTAGTTTGAGAAGGTGACATGTCAAGCCTCAAAACTATATAGAATGTGGCATTTTGATCTGGTGGGTAATGACTTGAGGCTGTGTCTCATTCTCCTTTTTCACTCAGCAGCAGCAAGAATGTGGGGTCTCTAGGACAGGATGGTGCTCTGGAGTGCAGCTTGCAGACTTGAGTGACATCTAGTTCATAAATGGCTCAGCTGGCATCTCAGGCAGGGAGTGTATGAACCAGGCTCATCTGCAGCTGATGATTCGATGTCCAGATGTGAGGAGGGGAGGAAAGGGAGTTCAAAGCATCATCAGCAGCAGATTGTAAAGGAGAACAATAGCAAGTGAGAGAAATTAAAGAGAAACACAGCAAGATGATAAGGAGAGTTGGCAGGAGGGAGTGTATCATTAGTCTCCTGTGAAAGCCCCCATCTCAGAAAGATGGATTAATGCTGTCTGAGCTGTTAGCCATCCCATCAGCTTTATTATATGTTAGAAAGCTACCTGTCACTTTCTCGGCTGCATGCAGTGGTGCAGTCCCAGCATCTTTCTCCCAATGCATTGCAAACATGTTCTAAGTTTTCTTTTTGAAGCAGCTTTAATGTTTGGTTCAATCAGAGGTAGATCTATCATATGCATTTAATTTAAAAAGTCATAACAAGCAGAATTTCTGTTCAACATAAAGAGCTCATAAAACAAATACTACTATTTATCAGCTCTAATGGATTTTTGTAAAGGTCTTATAGAAATAAAGAATGAAAATCCATGATGGTCTTACAATAAATATTCTATACTTTATTGCCTATTTATGGGGTAATCTTGCTTTCCCACAATATATGGCTCTCCAAAAAGACTTAAATTGTGGTCATGTGGTTTATTTGCCAGGAGATGGCAATAGTGATCTATTTCCATGTTAAGCCTTATAAAGGAGCCCATTACACCAAAATTAAACTCAGTGCCAAAATGATTGGGATTTCCAATTCTGTTTTCCAATGCAAAATTATCTATTTTAAATTCTTGAATTATTATGTTGTTTCTAATCATTCACAGCTTGATTTTTACCAAAAGCGTTGTCATGACAGCTTTCTCAAGACCCCAAAATAATCATTTTGCTCTCCTGGAAGCAATAACATAATTCTGGAAAAAAAAAATCTACACATACAATCAGAAATTTTACATAAGCCATAGGCGATGAATTAAAATGAGAATTTGTATAAGTATGATGATTACTATTCAGGCAAGAATCACTGAATCTTTAATAAGAAATCAGATCAATATCTCTTGAATTTATTGAGTAGGCCTTTAGTACTTGACTGAGATCAAGCCAATTTTTTCTGCCAACCTAGTGTGATGTCGTCTTTGTTCAAACTGACAAAGGCTGAAAATGTGACTGAAACAATATTGCCTTTTCCATTGAGGGTAGGTATATTTCCTTTTATTTAAATCTGAGAGCTGCAAATCCTAAGACTTTCCTTCTGTTTCAGCTTCTAGGAAGCTCAGGTATAATTGTTTTAGCAAGAGTTTCATGATACACTTTTACTTTTTATCCTTTTATCGATACTGTATTTTTAATTCTGGGTTGATGGTTCAGTTTTATTATATTTTACTTTCTTGTTAATTCATGTTCAACCTCTTTTGGAAATACATGCGATTTAAGTCTGTGAATGCAATGAAACAATGTACTCACTCTGGATAATAATTAAAGCCATTGTTTGCCTGTGATGGCTTGTGGCTCTGCTCATAAACTGCCTAACCGGTGGCTCAGCCTGTAATCCCGCGCCTTTGGGAGGCTGAGGTGAGTGGATTGCCTGAGCCTGTGGTTTCGAGACCTGCCTGGCCAACTTGGTGAGACCTCATCTCTACAATAAATCAAAAATCAGCCGGGCGTGGTAGCGTGCGCCTGTAGTTCCAGCTACTTGGAAGGCTGAGGCGGAAGGATCGCCGGAGCCCAGCAGGTCGAGGCTGCGGTGGCCGGGAGAGGCCACTGCACTCCAGCCTGGGTGACAGAGTGAGACTCCAACTCAAAAACAAACAAACAAACAAAAAACAAAAACCAAAAGTCATAATATGAAAGCTTAATCTTTTACTGGTATATACAAGATGACTCTGGTTCCTATTTCTCAGCTAGGTATTTTATTTTAAAATAAAATATCCACATCCAGTATATTTTTAAAAATAAGATTATTTTCAGTTAACATTTTTCTTTTCAATTGCTATATTTGAGTTATTTTTTTCCTAGTTCATTGCAAGCTCTTGGTCTACTGCAGGTGGCTTCCATGCAGTCCCCGAGGAGTCCACGTGAAGCACTTTTAGCCTGTTTGGCTAAAGGGAAACACCATTAATTAAGCTGTGTTACCATAATACACATAATAGTATGTTATAGAAAAAAATATAATTTATTAAAGTGATCTCTATTACGATAGTATTGGATTCCAACTTTTAAAATAAAAATGTGATATATTAAAATTAAATTTCTATAGTAGGGTGTTAGTTCTGTCATCATATGCAATTAGATTATAGTTATATCAATAATTGTTTTCACATATACTCAATGCAATTGATAATTTATATCTCTGCAAGAATATGTTGACAGCTCATAACCGAATATTAAAATTTTTCTGTGACGTTTAGGGTGAATTGGATTTAACATGCTTCTCTTTTTGTTTGTAACCTTTGGGTAGACTTACTGTCATAACTGAAAGCCAAGGTGACTAGTCATGTGTTGCTTATATCAAATGAAATACGTAGCTGAGCCAGTCCTAGGGCTCTTTTTGCCTGTCTTTGCTGGTTCTATTCTGCATCATAGAAAACTGACTCTTGCTGGCTGCGTTTCCCGAGCTCCCATGTCAACCGATTTAGTTAAAGGAAGGCACTTGTGTGACTTCAAAGCCTGGGAAGGATGAAGAAGCAGGTTGTTTCCTCATCTCTTTGGGCAGAGTCTCTGGCATTAGCTAAGACTCCTCTGCGGTGGTTCCTCCTTCTGCCAGGCATCCCTGGCTGCTGGGCTCTGGGTGTTAACCTCCCCCCAGGTCCCCCAGCTCTAGTGTCTCAGGGTCTTCTTGCTGTTCATATCTGGGCTGCCTCACTGTCGCTTGTTAGGCCTCTCAGCCTGTGACCTGTGTAATCAATTTTGTACATCAAATATGCTGTGTTATAAAAACCTGAAATGGTTTCTGTTTTTCTGGTAGATCTTGACTAAAATAAATGATTTAGCACAAAGCACATTTAACACAGAACTATTTTGTATCAGTGTTATTATTGTAAACTTATCATTTGACATATTTTTCCAATCAGCTCAGATTTGTTTGCAATTTATACCTTGTGTTTTGAGTGTCAGACTCCATGACTCCTGTGTCTTTAAGCAATACTGTATTGTATTAGAATTGAAAAGGCACGAGTGAGGAAGAACATAGCAAGACAGAAGAAAAAAAAAGAGCAAGAGGATCAAATGGTAATGTATTTTAAAATAACGAATTATAAAATTGAATAGACTTTTAAGAGTATCTCCTCTTTTCTAAAATGTTTTACACAGAATATTAATTCTACTGCATTTTTAGTGTTACATAAGAAAAAACTGCCACAGTCAATGAACTTTGGAGAACAAAAAGTTCACCATAACTAAATAGCTTCTTAAAAATAACATTGCCTCCTGGAAAATTTAATGTGTGATGCGTCCCCAGAATTTCCTGGACTATCTATCTGTTTTATTTTTCTCCATTCATAAATATCATGGGTATCAAGCTTCACTCATTTATTTATTTGCTCAAATAATTTATTGACTACCTAGTATATATTAAGCACTGTTTTAGGGATTAGAGATACAAGAGTAAGGAGAAAGAAAAAAAATCTCTGCTTATTTTCCAGTGGGAAGAGTAGACAACAAACAAGTAAACTATGTGTAAGGCAGATAATGGTAAGTGCTATGAAAGTAATAGAGAAAGGCATAGCGAGTGTTGGAGTCAAGGTAGAGTCTCACTTTAAACAAAGTGGTCAGTGAAGGCACCGTTGAACAAAAGGATCAGATCAGGTGACTAAGTGTCCTACATGGAGGGGACAGCAAATGCTAACCCTTGATGTGCGAGTGTGCATGGGATTTTTGAGGAACAGAGACAGTGCCAGTGTTCAGGAGGCCCGTATATTTTAAGAGAAACTATCAATTTTTTAAAAAGCTCTGAGAGCAAAGATTTAAAACAGAAACAAAAAAACCGTGCTATATTCAGTGCACACACATGTTTTCAAACGAACTGACAATAGCATACATTTATCATTGTATGCCACATTTTTTGTTGGTTTGAGGCTATGGTGTTTTTCAAACACTGCATCTAGAAGTTCTTCTGAATGACTTGTGGCTGGTAGTTGTAATGTAAAACATCAAGGTGACATGCTGTTTTTCATTATTTTTGTTTCTGTTTGTGCCCTTTATAGAACTGGCAATATAATTTAAATTCACATTGAGGAATTCTTGAATTTGGTTGTGCATTTTATATTTAGGTATATTTTTAAGTTTCCTTTTCCTCCTTAATTTAATTACATGTTGCTGGAAGTTAAATAGCTTCCTTCAAGGCAGCTAGAAACTTTTGATATCTAACCTTACAAATACCCTTCAGAACTTGTGAAATCCATCATACCAATGCTTCCTAGCTTTGAAATTCTGTGATCAGTTCAGAGATGTTTAGTTACATCTGCCCAAACAGTCAATGACTGGTTCCTCACAATCTACTCATCTACCTGGCAACTGAAAAATTTATTTTGACATTGATTGAGAGAATCAATGTCCCCTTTAGAGAATCTTGAAAATGTGAATGAAAAAATATACATGATCCTAGAACCCATTTTGCATGAAGCATCTGAGAGGAGCAGTGATTTATGGAACATTTTAGGAAAAACACTGATCAAGTCTTCATTTTAAAAAATTTAAGCCGGGCTCGGTGGCTCAGCCTGTAATCCCGCGCCTTTGGGAGGCTGAGGTGAGTGGATTGCCTGAGCCTGCGGGTTCGAGACCCGCCTGGGCAGGCAAGACCTCATCTCTACAATAAATAAAAAAATCAGCCGAGTGTGGTAGCGCATGCCTGTAATTCCGGCTACTTGGAAGGCTGAGGTGAAAGGATTGCTGGAGCCCAGCAGGTCGAGGCTGCGGTGGGCGGGAGCGGCCACTGCACTCCAGTCTGGGCGACAGAGTGAGACTCCGACTCAAAAAAAAAAATTAACAAAAAAGCTTCATGAATGGCATCTGAGTATGTTATTTTAGCATAAGACATAAACAATGTAAATTGCATAGAATAAAACAAAGTCCTCATTGCTAGTCTCCCTCTGACTCCTTTTTCCAGGTAGCCTCTGTGGATGTGTTCCTTGGATTTTCCATTCGATGCATTTACATGTAAATATGTATATACATACATATAGATACATGTACATAATATTCCATATGTTATGCATACACATGTGTATGTATATATATAAGAAGATACATGTTTTAAAATATAAATGCAAACTATAAAGTTGCTATAAAGTATAGATTAGCAACACACATATCTCCATTGCTTCTCATTAGTTTTGTTTACCTATGCTTCAGAGATCTTTCCATGTCATTGCATATCGGCAA
>NW_007259834.1:25916-26918 GCF_000164805.1 Carlito syrichta
TTTTGAGTTGGAGTCTCACTCTGTCGCCCAGACTGGAGTGCAGTGGCCGCTTCCGGCCACCGCAGCCTCGACCTGCTGGGGCTCCGGCGATCCTTCCGCCTCAGCCTTCCAAGTAGCTGGAATTACAGGCATGCGCTACCACGCCCGGCTGATTTTTTGATTTATTGTAGAGATGAGGTCTCGCTGCCCAGGCAGGTCTCGAACCCGCGGGCTTAGGCAATCCACTCACCTCAGCCTCCCAAAGGCGCGGGATTACAGGCTGAGCCACCGAGCCCGGCTTAAGTTGTATTTTAAAATAATAGATACCTAGAAGCAGACTTGGTACTTAAAGTACATGTACATTGGTTGATCTAGTAAAAACAAAAAGACAGTCTCCAGTTAGAGCCAATGGGCTACATTCACTCTAACAAAGCATGGCAAAGCCAGTTCCTCTGACTATCCCCCCATGTTTATGCTTTAGTCTTTATTATTATTGTTATTACTGTTAGCCAGATGGGGAGAAAAATTTCAATTTTTGTTTTTGTTTGCATTTCTCCAGTTGCTTGATACATTGAGTTTACTGTCATTTCTTCTACTGTGAATTTGGTTCTGCATTTTATATTTAGGTTCACTTTTAGGTGCCTGTTGTACTTCTTTGTTCATATTCCTATTGGGTAGTTTTCTTTGATTAAAAATGAATTTATAGGAGTTCTTTTTCATAGAAATTAACCTTTTAAATGGGATACAGATATTTTCACCAAGTCATCACTTACCTTTTGGCTTTATTAGTTATTTGTCTGTAATGGAAGATTTTAATTTTATAAGATGTAATAAATATCATTTTTCTTTCCTATTTTATGGATTTGTGCCTGACATCTCTTTAATCCACAATGAAATTAATTTTTACTCATTATGTGAAACAGATTGTATTCATTAGGGAGTATAACTGCTGAAGTAACTAGACTGAAAAAAATATGAGTCAAACAGAAATGTTCCACTCAAGGAATAGCCCCAGGCAATTCA
>NW_007259834.1:26938-54682 GCF_000164805.1 Carlito syrichta
CCAGTCTGGGCGACAGAGTGAGACTCCGACTCAAAAAAAAAAATTAACAAAAAGCTTCATGAATGGCATCTGAGTATGTTATTTTAGCATAAGACATAAACAATGTAAATTGCATAGAATAAAACATAAAGTCCTCATTGCTAGTCTCCCTCTGACTCCTTTTTCCAGGTAGCCTCTGTGGATGTGTTCCTTGGATTTTCCATTCGATGCATTTACATGTAAATATGTATATACATACATATAGATACATGTACATAATATTCCATATGTTATGCATACACATGTGTATGTATATATATAAGAAGATACATGTTTTAAAATATAAATGCAAACTATAAAGTTGCTATAAAGTATAGATTAGCAACACACATATCTCCATTGCTTCTCATTAGTTTTGTTTACTTATACTTCAGAGATCTTTCCATGTCATTGCATATCGGCAAATGTGAGTTTTGGTGTCATATGAATATACCACAAATTATTTAATCTTTCCTTCATTAAACAATACATTGGTGGGGTATTGGTGTGACAAACCATGTTCTAGAGAATCCACTATTATGATATATTTTCATAAATGTCAAAGTAAGTTGTATTTTAAAATAATAGATACCTAGAAGCAGACTTGGTACTTAAAGTACATGTACATTGGTTGATCTAGTAAAAACAAAAAGACAGTCTCCAGTTAGAGCCAATGGGCTACATTCACTCTAACAAAGCATGGCAAAGCCAGTTCCTCTGACTATCCCCCCATGTTTATGCTTTAGTCTTTATTATTATTGTTATTACTGTTAGCCAGATGGGGAGAAAAATTTCAATTTTTGTTTTTGTTTGCATTTCTCCAGTTGCTTGATACATTGAGTTTACTGTCATTTCTTCTACTGTGAATTTGGTTCTGCATTTTATATTTAGGTTCACTTTTAGGTGCCTGTTGTACTTCTTTGTTCATATTCCTATTGGGTAGTTTTCTTTGATTAAAAATGAATTTATAGGAGTTCTTTTTCATAGAAATTAACCTTTTAAATGGGATACAGATATTTTCACCAAGTCATCACTTACCTTTTGGCTTTATTAGTTATTTGTCTGTAATGGAAGATTTTAATTTTATAAGATGTAATAAATATCATTTTTCTTTCCTATTTTATGGATTTGTGCCTGACATCTCTTTAATCCACAATGAAATTAATTTTTACTCATTATGTGAAACAGATTGTATTCATTAGGGAGTATAACTGCTGAAGTAACTAGACTGAAAAAAATATGAGTCAAACAGAAATGTTCCACTCAAGGAATAGCCCCAGGCAATTCAGGTTAATGGTAATAGGGGTGGAAGGTAGGTGCCTTAGCTCCACACAGTGATTTGGGGATTCAGGCATCTCTGATACTATCATTTGTGGTTTGCAAGGCCTGCCCGAGGCTCATTTTAGTTGCTGTTTGTGTGAGAAGAGACATGAGTGGGGAGCATGTGTGTAAGATTTTCTTTCATGTGGCACTTTCCAGGATCGGCCACAGGTCACACCAGACTCCTCAGAGGAAGGAACATATTTAAGAACAGCTGCCTCTGCCACATACTGTGGGTTTTGATTGCTGTGTAAATGGTTAACCCATTTTCCTGTGATTATTTATTAAGCAGGCAAATTTCTGACTTGAAATAGCACCTTTATCATAAATTAATTACATTGACATAGATACACACATGATCTGTTGGGATTTCTCTTTCTGTCAATTTATTTATTTCTGCATAAATTCCGTGGGGTTTTATTTTATGTACCTAATGATTATGACACTACCTTAGTGATCTTTTTCTAAATGTGTTTGACTATCTAGAATTCCTGTTTCTATATCATCTTTTGAATTGTCAGGTTTCATTAAAAATCATCTTGTTTATAATTTGGAGGAAATAATTTTAGATTGCTAAAACGCTCCATCTAAATAATAGAGATCATTTAGATTTCATTTTGTGTCTTTCACAAAAGTTTTATGATTTTCTCTTTATAGGACTTTCTAATTTCTTGTTTATTTTTTGTACCTTTTAATGCTACTGCATATAAAATCCTTTATTCCATTTCATTTTCTTATTATTTCTTGTTAAACTATTGATTTGTGCTTATTTGATATGCAGCAACTTATTAAACAATTAAATTTATTCTAATAAATTTTTAGTTGATTCTTTTTTGGTATTTATGTAGAAAGTTAAATCACTATTTAGCAATAAACAGTTCTGCATTTTTAATTTTTTTTCCGTTTTATTTGGCTAGGTCTTGCATTGAGCGTATTTTGTGGTTGTAGTGCACCTCCTCATCCTGCCTCGTATTTAGCTGATTGGCTCTATTGATTTCCCATGAAGAATTATGCATGTAATGTGTTTCTGAAAGACATTCTTTCCTAGGCTGAGAAATTTCTGTGTGGTACTTAAAAAAACAAACAACAACAACAAAAAAACCAGGAAAGAGTGTTGTATTATAAACAAAAATTTTTAAGTATCTACTGAGATGATCAGATAATCCTCCATCATAGGTACTTTTTTGTATATTTGTAGTAAAACTCACATGCTAAAATATTGCTAGACGTGGTTTGAAAATGTTTCTTTTAGAGTTTTAGACTTTTTCCCCTGTATTTGCTATCTTTTTCTGGTTTTAGTATCAAGGTGGGGCTAACCTCAAAGTATGAACTTGGAAGTTTTCTGCAGTTTATTGTGCCCCAGAAAAATTTATATGAGACTTTAAAGTTTAGGAAAATGTCTCCATAAAACTGGGCCAGGGGCCTTTTGCAGCAGGGTAAAAATTTAAATAACTTTACAATTCAATTTCTACAGATATTGGTCTATTCAGTTTTTCTGCCTCTTTTGTTTAATGTCAATATACTAGAAAATCAAACTTTTAATATTTTTCTCTCTTTGCTCTCATTTAATTATTTTACTTTTACTTTTATTATTCTCCATTATTAAATTTTTTTGTACTATTTTGAATTTATTTTTTTATTTTTATGCTATAACAAGAGTTGTATTTCAAAATGTTTTGCTTGATTAACATGGTTTACTCTTACACATGGTCATCTATTTATAAATATCTCTATTTTAAAAAGTTTTGATTTACTATTTAAGCCTCAAATTAAAAAAAAATTATTTGGATTATATATTAGTTCTATTGTGTTGTATCAGCAATATTGCTTTTGTTTTGAGAGTTTTCTGGATTCCCTTAGTGACCTAATACAAGATCTCTTTTTAAAAAATGTTTAATGTATTTTAAAGGAAAAGGTATTCATTTTTGGAGGTAAAGTTTTCTATTGCAGAAATGATAACAGCTATGATAACTGATTAAATTTAATTATTCCATCCACTTATATTCTTACTTATTGTGGATAATTAAATTTTGCTAATTTTTCACAGAGCTTTGTTTAAATCTCTGACTATGATTGTTGAATTATTTCTCTTTTTCTTATCCTACTTGTTGATTCATGACTATTGAATTTTTTGTTGACTTTATATTTTACCAGTGTAAAATATAATTTTTAATACCATCTATTTTGAATTATATTTTATTTGACAATGATTAATAATATATAAATTATATATATAGGGAGAACAATAGCAAAACTAAAACATGTAGCTCATTAAATCATTTAAAATACACATATATTATATATTACACATATATTACATATTAATATATGCATGCATAGAGAGAAAGTATTTTATATATATATATATATATGTCTCCATATATATATAGAGAGAGTTGCATTTTTGTTTCAATCATTCTGTACCAGTTTGTTTGAACACATTTATGATTGACAGTTTAAGAATGAATATTTTTTTCTAACTCAGTATTACTCTGTCTTTTTACAGAAATTTAATCAATTATATTTACTGTTACTGTGACTGGTGACTGACCTTATTCCATGTCTCTCTTATGATTTTATTTACTGTGCTTTTTTGCTTGTTGTGCTTTATCCCTTTCTCTTTTTTTTTGTTGGATGTACCATGTTTTCCTTTAAAAAAAATTCTTAGAGAAGGTTAGAAATTATACAACCTAATTCTATTCTTCCAGTGGTCACCTGTCACATTTTAATGCATGTATTTAAACTGAGAACTTTGTATTGCAGAAGGGCCAAAGGTAGAAGTCATAAATAATTTTTTTATTTTACTCAGATAATAGATGTGTATCAAAAGCCCTAATCTCCTGAGGTTCTGAACTGTTTTCTTTCCTAGGTGCTGGAGTCCAGCTCCAGGAGAGAGTCAGGGCTTGAGACGGAAGAATCGGGAAGCGGCGAAAAAGAAAAGATGAAAACAACAGGAATCCTCTTCCTGGGGAGAGCTCAAGACTCTGCCAATTTTTATTTATTTTTCACAAGCTTATATAGGTTTTCCACTCAGCCCTGTACCCACAAATGTATCTTATGTTGCTAACCAAACCCCCATGTACATCCTTTTTGCACTCACAATAAGGTTAACCTTTAACAATTTCAACCACAGATGATGTTTTTCTTAAGTCAAACATTTATGAACGTCCTGGTTTTCTTCCTAACTTTCTCATAACTATTTACTGTTATAGGTCTATAATATCCTTACCCTATAAAGTTAAACCTTAACCCTAAGTCTTATTTAACTTACTACTATATATTTATTTCTATTAATCTTATTTCTATCCTTATGTCTCTATATTTTCTTAACTATCACTTATACTATTATATATCTCTTATCTTACTAGCTTATCTTATCTTACTATCTTATTATTAATATTCTAAATTCTATCTCCATTAAACTACTTATTTACTCCTAAAATATCTTAACCTATTTTTTATCTCAAACGGTTGTCTTCTACCAGCTCTCAGCTGGGGTCTGTTGTTTGTGAGGAAGTGGCCGACTCGTTCTTCTCGGCCTCCTGCTGTTACTGAAACACATCCTTACACACCCTAAGGGGCACCCTTTTTGCTGCAATCTCACCTCCATTATGCCTAGGTATAATCTTTGCTGTCATGCCATCATCCATTTGTGCATCTATTAACTCAATTAAAGAGGGAACATTCTCAAGCCTGTGCACGCAATCCTTCAAGGTTAGGAAAGGTCCGTCAGCAGGATCCATGGGGCTTTGCCTCCGTCGTGGCCGCATTTTACTGGGACCTTGCTCCCAGCCGGTGTTTTTCCTGTTTTCAGGTCCCTTTTACCTTACTTTTACTAGTGATTGCGGCTCCCGACACTTAGGCCTCATTTTTTGTTGTTGTTGAAATATTTGACTCAGTGAGTCACACTTTAGTATGCTTTGTCTTTCCTTGATTTGTTAGCAAATATGTTGGTTAGAGAGTGATCTTATTCCTCTCTCATAATTTTCACCAACCTGAAAACTTCATTAGAAATGGTATATTTCTTGTTAGCGCAATACAATTATTTGGTGAAAGAAAAGTAATAATGAAAAAGGAGAAGGGATGATCATTTATTCAACCATCTTTTATTGCACAAGTGAATAAGATATTATTCTTGACCTAAAGGATCTCACATATCCTCATCAAGTAGACAAAGAACTGGATTTTTAAAAAAGTATCCTAGAGATGCTAAATACATTTAAAAGCAACTTCTTACTCTTCCAAGTTTTGTCCATAAAGTAGCAGTATTGGAATCCTCTAGAACTTGCAAAAAGTTCAGAATATCAGGTCCATCCCAGACCTCCTAACTTAGAGCCGACCTAAAATCCTGGGTGATTCTCTTGCAAACGGAAGTTGGAGATGCACAGCTATAACGACATGTGTTTTATCTTCTTCCTAACACCTAGGTATCCATTCCTGGTTTCATGATTTTTTTAACATACTTTTCTCTTTTTGTCAATTTGTTCACTACTTTTCTCTTCTGTAATATATAAACTTAATTAACTAGCTATCTTTCGGTACAAGATAGAAAACAAACTCTTCAAATGACTAGTTTTTGGTGATTAAATAATATCCAGCCACAGTAGATCCACACCCAGTTTTTCTCTGGATTTTACTTATTTTTTTCATTTTGGGGGGTGGGAGTGAAGAGATTCATTCGAGCACCACATTTCTAGTACCTTGCTAACTGGATGATTTTGCACACAAAAGCCAGATCACTCATGTTTCTCTTAACAAAGATATCAGTTTAGCAACTTACCATGATTACTCGCCAAAACTGTTTTCTTAACTGGTGTTTTTCTCATAATTAAGAGTATTTTTAATACAATGCTGAAGAGCCAGCTGAACTGACTTTTCACATCATCCTTAGGTGATTGTGCGTTCTCAAGATTATCAACATGACAGAGATACATTATTAAATATACTTCTTGTTTTGCAGCTCTCACTCGCAGACGCAGTTTTTAAAATATTGAGTGAAATTTTATATGGTTTACTCAAAGTGATAATGAAATAATTTTTCACATGCTTTCCAACTCTGTTCCATCCTTCTAGGTCCACTAAAGACTGTATCTCATGATGATACTTTTCATGATCATTATAGTATTTCTGAATATCCATAGGGAAAACAACTTGGTTAATTTATTATCTTGAATTAATAACTATTAAACTCTACGTTTCCATTTTGCACCTTGTTTAGAAAATTTCATTTCAAATTCCTTGAGTAAAGGGGTATATTATTTTGTATCCTTGTGCCTGATTCCTAAAATCTTTTTTGGCGTACCAGTTTAAAAAATTTCTGTGACTCTTCAGTACTGCTGTTCAGACTTTTCTGGAAGTACCAAAGTACTTCTGATGAAAAAGGAATATGAAAGTTTATTTCTGAGGATTAGGGGACCAGAACTGAAGCAGGGGCTAGAACTGGGTTTCAAGAGTGTCATAGTCTCATTCTGTCCTCAAAATATGGGCATATTTTGCATGTGCTTCATAATATATTCTTTGTGTTGTTTTGATTTCGGGCCAAAATAACCTTAATGTCCTAGTGTAATAAAATATGCTGGGATCCTGGCTTGACCTTCCTCATAGCCATGGTTATAGATGCAAGCATTAAGTATGTTTTCAGGATGTGCAGGAAACAGAGGGAGCTTAGACATTTTTCCTGAAAGCTCCAGGTCTCCTGCAGTCCTGCCTCCGCTCACAAAATCCCCACCTTTTCCCTTCAGACCATAGACTGCTTTATTCCTTTTCTAAGGCTGCCATAACAAAGTACTATACACTCGGTGGCTTAGAATAAAGAAATTTATGTGTCGCAGTTCTGGAGACAACATGTCTATACTCAAGTTTTTGGCAGGGCCATGTTTCCTGCCAAACCACAAGACACGACTCTTTCCTTCCCTTCTTCAGTTCCTGAGCTCTCAGACACTCCCTGACAGTGAAAACATAATTCCAATTTCTGCCTATGACTTCACATTATCTTTTGTCTACGCGTGCCTGTTTCTGTGTCCAAATTTCCCCTTTTCATAAGGACATCAGTCCTACTGAATTGAGACCTAACCCGATGACTTCATTTTAACCTGATTACCTCTGTAAAGACTATATTTCCAAGGCCACATTCTAAGGAACAAGAGCTATGTTTCAACATATCTTTTTTTGGGAAACAATTCAAACTGTAACGTCAACTCAATCACTCTCTTCTCCTGATGTATCCTATGTGACATTTCCTTCAAGTAGAGTTGCCAAATTTAACAAATAGAAATAGAGATGCCTCAGTTAAATTTGAATTTCAAATAAAGAACAAATAATTTTTAGTATAGGTATGTCCCAAATAATTCATGGTACGCTTGTACAACTACATTTTTGTTTATTTTTACAATTAAGCTTATCTATGATTTTATCTTGTAGCCTCATTTTCAGGTCATTGCCTTCCCTAGTTTGGTCAGACCGTCTTTCAGAACCCACAGTCTGACCTTTGTTTTAAGGGTTGCCTCAAATGTAACCTATCCCAAGGTTTCCCTGATCTCTCCATCTGGAAGTAATTTCTCCCACTTCCTCACTTCAGCAGAATTTAATTTACTCTTCACTTGTGACATGGATGAGGTTCAATCTTGCATCTCATCTACACTATTACACGGAAATTATTTAAAGGCAGAAAGTTTTTTACATCTGTTTTCTCTCCTATTTAGCATCTAGCTCAGCCCCTTGGAATAGTTGGCATTCAGAAAAAAACAAAACAAAACCCTGTTCTGATTCGAATTAGCTTGCTGAAGTAAAACAACTGCACCACTTAATAACCAGAAGAGATAAAAATGCACACAAAAGATTTCTACCCGAGGGTGGAACTTGGAGTCTTTAACAAAATGCTCCCTGCATCCTAAAGTGCTCCCTCCTCAGCAAACTGCTGGTTTGACCTACACTAAAACTTCACCATAAGGCATAGGCTCCACCTTTTTCTGATTTATTATAAAGGATTAAAGTGCTCACTGGTATTTACTTTTGGTGATTTATGCCTAGATTATATTTACAGTCAGTGTGGAAGAAATATTGAAGGGTGTATTCACACCAACATTTTTCAGAAACAGCCTGGCTGAGTGTGGATTGGCAGTGCATAATAAAAAGAAGTAGGAGAGCCAGGCTCATTTTCAATTGCAATAATTTCACTCTGTACTAATTGCAAGATGGGGATGTTCTTTATTCATTCTTTTATTTATTCAGTCAACCAATAAGTTATTATTCACTGAGGCAAAAAACATGCTTATGTGGGCATGAACTGGGTAATGCCTTCCAGGCCCTTCTGATAATTGGTACCTTTATAATTAAAATCCAGTGGAATTTCTTTATAGTATTCTTGCCAAGGAACAGAACTCATGTTCTCCTTAAATTGTAATTCAAAATCTTAATATTAAAAATGCTATTTCCTCTAAATTGGTCAATTGGTTTGTACAGTGTTGATGGGTATATGCCATCCTTCACACTTGAAAATAAAAAGGTAAGAAGACAGTTTTTGTGCACAAATAAGCCTGGAAAATACCAAGTTAAAGAGTTTCTTAGATCTTTTCGTGTATTGATGCGTTTATATAATCACAGGTTTAATCCTTGTGCATGTACTTGTTAATACTCTTTGGAAACAAAATCATATTATGTTAGGTTTTTATTGTATAAACTAATATTTTAAGAAAGAAGGCTAGACCTGTATGTGCCAATCTATATGATAATTTATGATACTGCAACTTTTCTCATTGCAATTAATATCTTCTAAATGGCAGCTTAGCAAACGTTTTCCCTTAAAAACTGATGTGTAACATGTGACGATTTATGTGCTAATTGGATGTGTCAGTCAGTTCAATCAGAGAGGCAGAACCACCATGGGCTCTGCAGAATCGAAATTTATTGTGGGAATGCCTGTTCCCACCATTGCAAGAGTCACTGGAGAAAGAGGATGTCAAAGAAGGGGATAGAGGATCAGAGACAAGTCACTAAATGGGCTCCTAAGCCCAGAAGCAGCCAGTTGCTGGAGTAGGACTCCAAGGAAGAGCCAGTTTCTGGAAGGCTGTTGCTTCTGTGTTTGGGGTCATTGCTGGTCAGCTGGACCAGCAACTGTGAAAGGGACCTGGACTTTAGGTGAAAGTGAATGGGGAAAAGTTGGAGCCTGCCGGCCCCTTTGCACCCCTCTTCCACAAATGTCGTTGCAGTGACTTTCAAAGCATAATGGCATCTGCTATCCTCTGACTTCCAAATCTTATACATGCTTCTTTTTGGCAAATCTTCACATAAAAGTGCACAGGAAATGTAATTGTGGAAAATATGGTTTTAATTTATTTATTATTTAATTTAATTAATTTTATCAAAAAATTTTTTTTTCCAAGTCAGAGTCTCACTTTGTCACCCAAGCTGGCACGCACACGGCCACTGCATCCTCAAACTGCTGGACTCAGGTGATCCTTCTACCTCAACTTTCCAAGTAGCTGGAACTAGACATGTGCCATCATGCCGGGCTAATTTTTATTGATTTATTGTAGAGATGACGTCTTGCTAAGTTGCCCAGGCTGGTTCCGAACACATGGGCTCAGGCAATCTTCTCACCTCAGCCTCCCAAAGTGCTGGAATTATAGGCATAAGCCACCACATTCAGAAATTTTTTTTTAATTTTTAAAGATGTGGGGTATAATTCAGGATTAGGTAGATAAGTGGTCATCATACCAGTAAAGTTTGGGCCTCCCTTTGGTCCCCACTTCGCCTGGTTTGAGATCAGGTACTCTTATTGATGTTATGTGTCTCCTTCTCCCTCCACCCCCATGATTTCCCACTACTACCAATCCTTCTCTTATAGTATTATGATAGATCTTCAGGGTTTGCACAGTCGGGCCATGTTTTTGCTATTGTGAGTAATACGGCAATAAACATGTGTGTGCAACTATCTTTTTATAGAATGATTTGAGTTCCTCCGGGTAAATTCCCAGAAGGGGGCTTGCTGGGTGGTATGGAAGTTTGATTTTTAGATCTTTTAGGAATCGCCACACTGTTTTCCACAGATGCTGTTCTAGTTTGCACTCCCACCAACAGCGTAATAGTGTTCCCTTTTCCTGGCATCATCTCCAGCATCTGTTGTTTTTTGCATTATTGATGATGGCCATCCTGACTGGAGTTAGGTGGTAACTAAGTGTGGTTTTAATTTGCATTTCTTTGACGATTAGAGAGGCTGAGCATTTCTTCAAGTATCTGTTGGCTTCTTGTATGTCTTCTTTTGAGAAGTGTCTATTCATATTTTGGCAACATTTTTTTTTTTTTTTTGAGTCAGAGTCTCACTCTGTAGCTGAGGCTGGAGTGCAGTGGCATGCTCATGGCCCCCGAAGCCTCCACCAGCTGGGCTCAGGTGATCCTTCTATCTCAGCCTTCCACATAGCTGGAACCACAGGCCTGTGCCACTATTCTTGGCTAATATTTTGATTTATTGTAGAGACAAGGTCTCGCTGTATTGCTCAGGTTTGTCTTGGACCCCTGAACTCAGGCAGTCCTCTCGCCTCTGCCTCCCGAAGTGCTAGGATTACAGGTGTGAGTCACCATGCCCAACTTTTGGCAACTTTTTAATGAGGCTTTTTTTTTCTTTTGGCACATTAGCTGCAGTAATCAAAACAGTCTGGTATTGGTACAAGAACAGGCATATAGACCAATGAAAAAGGTTATAGATTCTGGAAGCAAAACCTCAATTTCTCAACCAATTCATCTTTGACAAAGCCTCCACCAACAACCACTGGGAGAGAAGACCTATTCAGTAAATGGTACTGGGAAAACTGGCTTACAACGTGCAGAAGATTGAAACAGGATCCCTGCCAATCACCATACACAAAAAATCAACTCTAAATGAATCAAACATCTGACTGTAAACACCTCAAACTATAAGAATTGTATAGATGCAGGAGACATCCTTATGGAAATTGGAATTGGCAACCAATTCCTGATCAAAACCCCAAATGCCCATGCCAAAAGATATAAAATGGACAAAGGGGACCTCATCAAACTGAAAATCTTCTGCAAAGCAAAAGAAACCATCAAGAGAGCTGGGAGACAGCCCACAGAAGGGGAAAACATTTGCCAGCTGTGTATCTGACAAAGGCCTAACATCCAGGATCTACAAGGAAAATATAATTTTAACTTAGGTAAATTTACACAGATTAAAGCTGCCACGGTGGGGTTTGGAAGACATTTCCAATTCCTATCAGAAAGTATCTGGTATCCTAGTTCTAGTCTCAGCTCTACCTAACACCTTTGGGTTCATTTTCCCTATTTGCTAAAGGAAAGAGAACTTAGAGTCTTTCCCAACGTTAAGATTTAAAGAGAATTGTAGGATCCTCAGTTCACTCTGATACATTAAAATAGATTTTGTAAATACATAATAAAGATTATATAGGAGAGTGGTAAAAACAAGACACAAGTTTGGAAAAAATCATTAGTTCCTGTCAGTACCAAAATAAGAACTATCTAAGGAGACATTGACTATATTCTATAATAATGAGAGCAGACTTAAAACAGAAAGAAAATTCCATTTCATTCCAATTTGGAGTTTTTTGTTTTTAAATTTATCTTCCAGGGCCATTTCTCCCAAAATTATATGTTGCACATTTTTCTAAGAGGTTTTAAATGACTGGTTTTTCTTGCCTTACAATTTCCTCAGTGTGTTACGAGAGATAAAATTTATTTCCTTGGTAAAATTAATTTTTATGTGAATTTAAATGATTAATAGAGAAAACAGCTTTGATGATATTGAAATGAACTTGTTTTTAAACAATTAAAGAGCAAGCATGTATGACATACTACTTTTGTCAAACATTTATGAGGAACCTACTATGTGCCAGTCTCTCTGCTAACACTGAAAACACAACTGTTCACAGAAACATGAGTAACAGCCTAGCTCAATGCACAAACATCAGGCAGATTACTTCAGTATGAGAATCTGACTTCTATGGTAGACTCTGTCATGCAATTTTATGAGAGTACAGAAGAAAGTCAGGGAAGAAGTGGTGTCTGAGCTGAGGTGACTGTTTTCTTCTCTCTCTCTCTCTTTTTTGCAACAGTTTAATGAAAAGGAGTAAGCCTGATGAGGAGAAGATTATCTAAAGGGAGGATCTAGTCACAGGAACATCAAATGAGAAAAGCTAGAGAACGTGGTGCATTGTTGGAATGTGTGCCAAGCATTGGACTAAGCATTTGATTTGATCCAAGTAAAAAGTCCCACGAATTAGAACTACTATTAAGTTATTTTGTGAATGTCAGAGGCAAGGGAAAAGTACACAAGTATCCAAGCTGGGGTGGTAGGGAGAGGCTGGGTTATGGAGGATCTTTCTCCTGTAGTGAATAAGAAGGGTGGAAACTTCAAAGGAGTTGAGCAGACATTGTTAATATCACAGATAGTATAAGTAGCCAACCCTATATCTTTGCCCCCTCTTCATTTATTAAAAGAGCCATAATGGGGCAGCAATCCACACAATGCTGAAAATAAGACATTTTCATTCTCCAGTATTTCTTGTAGCTACGGGTTGCTCTGTGACATCATTCTGTCTAATGAAATTTAAGTGGGAGTCCGCTTGGAATTTCTTGGAAAATTTTATTATCATGATAAATATGCATCATTTATTTCCCTGCTACAATGGCCAGACATGCACTAGCCATGTGTGACCACACATCAATAACGGTCAAGGTTGATGATGACTGAGGCAGACTGGTTGGTTGAACATTGACATCAGCTCTCAATTGTCAAGCTCATGCCTCTTGTTATTTGAGAAAACAAAACCCTTTCTTGGATAACCACTGTTTTTTGACTTTTATTACATATAGCTAAGTGCATTCTGACTTCTTGTTACAATTGTATCGCCTTACCCAAAAGGCAATGCCAAAAATAGTGGATTCAGGAGATGGTGCCATAAGCTCTCTCCTAAGTTTATTCAGTCTGCTCATTCTGACATTCTCCCAGTAACTGAGTCCTCTGGGGGTGAGAGTCACACTCTGTAAATAATACAAACATTTGCTTGTTCAGTAGGCAAAATCTTTCAGTAACTTTTCTCACTGACGCATTATGGCAAGAGGGTACAAAAAGCTTTTGACTCACTTTGTGAATTTATGTTTAGTGGTAAGAAAAAAAGTTAAGGTAGAGGTATGAAAGAAAAGGCCAGAAGGGACCTAACATATTCACTAGGCAAGACTGAATTCTACAACCTAGTCAGAATGATGTCAAGAGAAGTGCCAATAAGAAAAGTAGAGGATAAGATAAAGCTAGTCCATTCTTCAACTGGAAAGAATATTCTTCAAGAAAGTGGTTGACAAGCAATTATCTTACACAATTTTCTTAAAAGACCTTGAAACTTAAACTTGCCTTTAAGGTTATCTTCAACTTTTTATTCAAAATTTTTAGCAGAATTTTTAAGTAAACCCCAAATGTTACAGAACAAGAAAACATCACCAATGGTCTACATACAAAGTAGAACACACTCTTTGTTGTAGATTAAAATATGCTTTTTCTCAGTAGTAAAAGCATGTGCAAATCTGTTAAAGGAAATATGACCAGGACAAATGTAAGCTATCCGAAGTAAAACAAACAAAAAAGTTGTTTAAATAACAAAGGTAAATGGAGTCTTTTCAACAAGTGGTGCAATAACAATTGAACATCCACATCTAAAAAAAAAAAATGAATCCAGACATAGACCTTATGCCTTTCATAAATATTAACTCAAAATGGATCATAAATCTAAATGTGAGACATGAAATTATAAAGCTTCTAGAAGATAACATACAATTTAATCTAGGTGAACTTCAGTTTGGTGATGAATTTTTAGATACAACATCAATAGCATGATCCAGGAAATAAAAAAAAGTTGATTATGTTAACTTTATTATATTTAAAACTTCTGTCCTGCAAAAAAAGTCAAAAAACAAACAAACAAAAAAACAACACTGTGAATGAATGAAAAGATAAGCTACATACTAGGAGAAAATATTTGCAAAATACCTATTTAATAAAAGACTTGTATCCAAAATATATTTTAAAAACTCTTAAAACTGAATACTATTATAAGAACACAAATCAATTTTTAAAAAAGGGTAAAAATCTGAACAGACACCTCATCCAAGAATATATACAGATGACAAATAAGCATATTACAAGATGTTCAGTATCATCTTTCATAAGAGGGTTGCAAATTAAAACACTGAGATGCCAATACATACCTATTGGGTCGCTAAAATCAGTACAACTCATAGTACCAAATGCTGGCAAGGATGTGAAACATCAGAAACTCCCAGTTTTTCTTGGGAATATAAAATGATACAGCCACATGGGAAGACAGTTTGGCAGTTTCTTACAAGGCAATACATGGTGTAACCCATGCAGCAATAGTGCTCCCAGGTATTTATCCATTTGATCTGAAAACTTGTGCCCAAACAAAAACCTGCACACAAATGTTTACAGCAGCTTTATTCATAATTGCCCAAACTGGAGGCAACCGAGAGAACCTTCAATAGATGAATGAAAAAACAGACTGGTATATCTCAACAATGACATATTATTCAGTGTTAAAAAGAAATGAATTGTCAAGCCACAAAAAGACATAAGGAAACATCAATGCATACTGTTAAGTGAAAGAAGCCAATCTGAAAGGCTGCATACCTTATGACTCCAACTGCATGCTATTCTTCAAAAGGAAAAACTATAGAGAGAGTAAAAAGATCTGTTGCTGTCATGCACGTAGGGGAGTGGGAGGAAAGGATAAACAGGTGGTGCACAGGGGATTTTTAGAGTGGTAAAATTATTCTGTACCATAATGGCAAGTATGTGACAGTATGCATTTGTCAAAAGTCACAGGACTGTAGAACACAAGGAGTGAAACTTGAGGTATGAACTTTAGTTGATAAGAATGTAGCAGTGCTGATTCCCTAATTGTAACACGTACCATATGAATGCAAGAAGTTGATAATAGGGAGAATTGTGTATAGGCTAGGAGGATCTATGGGAACTCTTTGGACTGGCTGCTCAATTTTTCTGTAGAACTAAAGCTGTTCTAGAAAATGAGTCCATTAGTTAGTTTTTTAAAATGTTAAATATTAGAGCAAGCAAATAGAACAATAACTTGTAAACAGGAAAGAAACTAACATTACCTTAAAGCCAGGTTCTTTCACTATACTTACAAATTCTTACAAAAAAACTTCGAGAGGAAAAATATAGTATTCTTTTTTTTTTTTTTTCCAACAGATATAATAACTTAGAAGTTCTGCCACTTGCTTAAGAACTCACAGTTAGGGACTGTCAGAGCTAGGCCCAAATCCAGTTCCTTTAATGGTAAATTCCAAAGTTATCTAAATATACCTTTGGTAGGTATAATTTGGGTTCTGGATGAGAAAATCTTCACATATCAGCTCTGCCATTTCCTAGCTAGGTGACCCTAGGTAAGTTACCGGTCTTTTTAAACTTTAGTCTTATTCTAAAAATAACTTAGTAAGTCTACTTCATGGGACTATTACGGAGAATAAATAAAAGTTCTTAATCCAAACCCTCTAATACCTTCAGTGGTCCATAGAAAGTTCTCAGCCAACATCATCGTCACCATCAACCATCACCCATCCAGTAGCAATGGTTAAATTCATGAGCTAAAGATCTCTCAAGCAGAAGAGCACATATCTGGAAAAGTCCACAGTTATAAAAAATAGAGAATAAATTTTTACAAAGGAACACAACGCAAGGCTAACCACAGCTGGAACAAGTCTGAGGTCATGTTTCTTTCTTCTTTCCCTCAGCATCTTTATGTAGATGAAGTCAGAGGAAAAATAATAACTTACAGAACTATTACTTTAAAGGGAAAGAGTCAAGAAATGACAGTTTGCAGGTGAAGGGTTAGAAATGGAGCTAGGAAAGGCTCTCTACCCTACTTGACCCTGGTGGTTAGTGGGTAGGGTGGGAAGGATTCATTAACGTCATGTAAGAATTTTAACTTATGGACTATTTAAGCGGACACTATCAGAAATGCCTTCCCATCTTGCTGCTTCCTCAAACAACAGGCATGGCTGGCAGTTTGCAGTTCAAAATAATTATTAAACAGACTTAAATTTCAAAGAAGTTTCAGATGCAGATATCAGGGAATTCTTGATATCTACAGTGAAGTTTCTGAAGTAGTGGTGACTACTTCAACTTACTTTGGTTCCTGGACAGAGGCTATGTATACAATGCCCAGAAAATAGTAGGTATAGGCTTTGAGTGAATAAATGAATGAATGATAAATCCTCCATCTTCATCTCAATACATTGTTTTTCCTGGTGTACTTCTAGAAACAACTGTCATTTACCCACCTCTCTGGGAAAGTCTGAGAATAACTGAGCTCGCTTTGGAAAGATCAACAAGCCACTGAATTTCTCCATGTATGTGTGGCTACAGACCACAGTTCCTAAAAGGGGAAGGACAAAAGGTTAATCATCGTCTTCTCTGGGACAAAGAAAGGACATTCTTTACTCTAATTCCTATTAAGATTTAAAAAACAAGAGCAGAGCTCAGGAAGAAGCAGAAATTTAAGCAGAATCTTTGTGTGATTTGTGTTCTCTTTGAGTGTGGTGATAGTCATGATAGAACCAGGGAAGGTGAAAGAAGAAACACCACCTGGAGTGTGTGGATCTTGCTTTAATTTTCAACATAAAGTATATGACTCTATTGTGACCCAAATTGAGTTAAATAGGGTTATAACAAGTAACCAGAGGAAGAGGGTTTCAAGGGTTTGTGTTATCAGTCAGTTATTTTGAGATTTTTTTAAAGTTCATTTCTTTTGCTACCACTGTGGAGTGATCTAATTTGACTTAGATAATGTGCATCGTATTTTATCGGACATATTTGTTTTTGTTCGCATTTTCACATCTCTGAAACCAGAATGTGTCTCACAGTCAATGGCATCTTACAATAATTAGTACTATTTTTACCCTTGCTTAATGGCTTATAAAATAATGATATATCTTATACTTGAGCGTCTTAGATTTGTTGAAATATGGAAGAACATAACTCGATACATTTGATTTCCTTCTCACATCATCTTTTTTTATGTATTCATTAAATATGCATTTAACTAACCAACAGCATAACAGGATCTGTCTGTACTTGATGCTGGGGTTAAAGTTGAAGCAGGCCCATCTTCAAAGAACTCACTGCTGCTCAAGGCAGACTTGCCCACAAATAAAAGGGTGAAAGATGAAACGCCTTGATATAAGGTAGTAGCAGTGAGGATAAGAATAATCACAAAGATATGAAAAACTAGAAAAGATATAGAATTGAGAAAGGGCTGATCAGTCTGCCTTGGCAAAAGTTTGGTGGTGTTGTGATTTTCCAAGATGGGGAATATAAAGCAAAAGCAGACTTTGTTAGAAACCAGATGAGTTCCAAATATTTATCAAACCTCTGGGAGTTGAAGTGAGAAACTAGACCTACGGAAAGAGTCCTGGGGTGGCCATTGTGACTCATGGGTATGTGGTTGGTAGGTGAAGCCATACGTCTCAACTAAATTGCTCAGAAAAAAATATATAGAGTAAGAAAAGTCTGCAATAGAGCTCTGGGGTACCAGGACAAAAGTGATTCAAGAAGGAGGCAAACTGGAAACAGTGTTCTGTAGGAAGCCAGAGAGGAGAGTCTGTAGAAGCAAAAACTGCTACA
Organism: Carlito syrichta; assembly: GCF_000164805.1. Taxonomy (NCBI): domain Eukaryota; kingdom Metazoa; phylum Chordata; class Mammalia; order Primates; family Tarsiidae; genus Carlito; species Carlito syrichta. Next base: position 44,964 of record NW_007259834.1, read on the forward strand.
GAAAAGTCAAGTGAGATGGTCCCACCGTGTCTGTTATATGTGGAGATGCAAATGATCCTTGTTAATGTCATCATTAAGAGTATTGTCTGGGGTAATATTTAATAGTATTTCCTTGGTTTTATTAAGCAATCATGGAGGAATGACTATGTGAAGAATATATTTTCATTTGTTGTAAATAGCTGAGGAGGACTTTGTTTTATATGTTACACACTGTGTCTTGAAATTGAATTCCTCCAAGAGCTTAATGCAAGGAAAGTCTGTTATGTGTCTAACTATTACATTTCCCTCAGTCAGATGGAGAAGATGTGTGAACCATTATGTACTTCTCTTTTGGCTGCTAGGAAGTCAGAGAGCCAAAGGCAATGCTCAATCACCTTCTGACCTGAGATTTTGGGTAGAATTATCTCCAACCCTTTTCCTATCTCCTATTTTCTTTTTGCCTCCTTTGCATTTTTTGTCTTGTATGTTTATTAAAAGCAATTTCAAATATATTTTGGAAGGATGAGGAGTATAAATTATAAATGAATAAAAATAAATAAAAACACAACCATCATGATGTATTTTAGAATTCATTTGATTTTTCTACTAAAATACGGTCTGGGGCATGAATTCATAGTTAATATTAATGTGTAGAAATGAAGGCTTGCACTGTTGGTCTCCCTTTCCATGATCTGTGATAGCAGCTTTTTATTCAAACTATTTTAAGAATTGAGCTCATATCATTAATGATTCAGGTGCACTAATCAAATAATAAACCCCAAATCCACATTGATTTCAATCTCTATTCAGGACACTAGGGAAAATAATCAGTGTTTGCTGAAGGGATGAGGAAAATTGTAGAGGAAATAAATGTTATTTTTAAAACCCCTTTGGAATATATTACATAGGGAGGAAAATTTGACAGCTATTTTAAAGACAATCGACAGCTTCTCTTAAAAATATATTCCTTGACAATTATGCCATAACATATTTAGGGCTTTTAGTATAAAAATAGTATGTTTCTAATTGTTTTAAGAATGTTACTTAAGTTCATCCTATTGTTCTTAGTAAAAATTAGAAATACCTTAATTTCTTACAGTGCTTTTATGTAAGTATGCCTAGGTGGTTGTGCTCAGTTTTCAGTGACACTGTTCATTAATTTAACAAAACCAGTAGGAACAGAGGATGACCTAACAATAGTAAAAGTCATAGCCACAATTTTTAAGGACTTACAAGATGTTAGTCACTGTGCAAACATTTTATATGCCTTGTTATATCATTAAATATATTATTAAATATAGTATAATGTATATTATATGCTTATATAATATAAATATATATTATTAAATCCTCACTCAAGAATAATGATCATCTCTATTTTTCATATAGGTAAACTGAGGCTTAGAAAGGCCACCTTAAAATAAACATGGAGGACGTAACTGAAAATGTAGTCATTAAAGCAAGAGGGCGATTTCACTCTTCTTTCTACTGTTAACATATTTAGAAATATTAATAATCAAGTAGTTAAAAGAGTGAGTTTTGCTTTGATAATCAATTCTCAACATTGATTAAAAGGGCAATGGTGAATAGTTTTTAGGCAGAAATTATGTCATGCAGTCTTAAAAATTTCTGGTCTGTCTTTCAATGCTCCCAGGGCTAGCTGTAACGATTTGCCATTTTAAGAGCCAGTCAAATAGGATAATGATCATCATCACGATGTCCTAAACAATTTACATTTAGTAGTTTATTTAATATTTAAAACAATACTGGGAATCAGTGTGGCAGAGATAACTAGTTGAAAAGATGAAGATGATTCGTGATCCCATTTCATAGTGTAGATTTGCATCCAGGGACTATGTTTCCTCTTTTGCATTTAGGGTGGTCATAAAACTAGTGTTTGCCATTGGAATTCCAATGAGGGTGATGAGTATCTCTCCGTGCTAAGTGGATTAAATATTGTTGTACAAAACCCTATATTTTATCTTCTTTCCATCTGCCTTCTCGTCTGGTGTTGGGATGACATCACAACAACCCTGAAGCCGCAGAACGTGAAATCATGAGATACAGTCATGCCGAGTCTTTGAGTCACTGCTAGAAGGTGGCCTTAAAGATCTTGCCAACTAGAAACAGTGGCATAAACTGAAATTTATGTCATCAAGAAATCTACTTATTGTGTCAAACTAGGACAATTTTGGGATGGGTTGTTACAGCAGATTGCCTATACTGCTTTATATGGTTGTGTATTATCATTCCCATTTTAAAATAAGAAAACCAAGATGGAAAGTGCTGGATAACTTGCCCACAGAGCAGCAACTAATAAGTGAGGACCAGAAGCGAGCTTTGGTCAACAAATCATTAAGAATATGCCCTTAATCACTACTCGATGCCAAAACGTTCTTTTTATAACACAGCATCTTTATTATTTCTTACATTATAGTTTAAGTCCTGGATTCAAACTCTGGATCCCTTTTCAAAATCCTTCTTAGCCTTGAAACTAAGGCTAAGGCTTCCCAGAATCACATACTTTCTTGTTCATTTTTCTTTTAAACTTTGGCTTGATCTGTTCCCTCAAATTAAGTTGGCTGTGAAAATTCTCCACCTTCAAGAACTTGAACTTCTGGTCCAAGCAAAGGCAAAGGCTTTTCCTCTGGAAAGACTTTTCCAGGAAAACACTGCAACCAGCTATTACAAATACCTACACAGACTAGTTATTTTAAAGAATAATGTAGACCAATATTTTGCAAATACATACTTAGACTAGTTATTCCTAACATTGTTGAGATCAGTAGTTCTCACAATCTGCATTTAGCAAGCACTCTAGGTGATTGCGATGTCTGCTAAAACTTGAAAACCATTAATTTACCCACACACTTTAAAGCCCGGCTTGCAGTGAACACAACCAAATGGAAAGAAACAAAACAAAAACCTGCTCTTCTCCTGCATAATCTCTGCAATCATGTTGTATCTTTCCATTAATTTCTCAAAGCCACAACAAGCCTTTATCAGTATTTGGGCATTATAGCCTGCCCACTCTGCCTATGAATCTTTTTATAGTTATTTCTGCTCTCTCCTACCTTTTTCTCTAAACACTTTTTCATTTTTTGTGGTTTCCTTCCCATCCACTTTGTCCTTCTGCTAATTTTTTGATATTATTGTTGTTGCTTCTCTCTGAAGTCTCTCTGGCTGTGCGCTTTCTTTTTTGCACTAAAATCAAACTTCCCTTTGCTGCATCATTCCATATTCCACTCTCACTCTTTGCCCTTCTTCCCTTACTTTCATTTGCTTCACCATAAAGGCTCTGTGTTGTAGTTACCTGCTTCCGAAGTACAATCCTCAAGCTATGGGTGTCGTTAAGGCAGCCTCAACTTTACCTCCTGGCAAGCTGGGTCACTGATATATTCTTTGTTCTCTCTCCATAATATTATCTTTTTTCTTTCCTAAAAATGAGACCATGTAGGCCCAGAGAGTGTAACTAATTCCAATCCTTCATAGCACACTACTGTTATTGGCCTATAAAAAGTCCCTTTCAGCCGGGCTCGGTGGCTCAGCCTGTAATCCCGTGCCTTTGGGAGGCTGAGGTGAGGGGATTGCCTGAGCCAGCGGGTTCGAGACTCGCCTGGGCAGCGAGACCTCATCTCTACAATAAATCAAAAAATCAGCCGGGCATCATAGCGCATGCCTTTAATTCCAGCTACTCGGAAAGCTGAGGTGGAAGGATCGCTGGAGCCCAGCAGGTGAGGCTGTCGTGGTCGGGAGCGGCCACTGCACTCCAGTCTGGGCAACTGAGTGAGACTCCAACTCAAAAAAAAAAAAAAAGTCCCTTTCATTAAATTACATCTTTGATTTTCTGTCTATTACCATTATTTTTCTCCCTTTCAAAAGCAACCACATCTGCTGGGTTTAATATCTTTAAATTTTTATCTTTGTAAAATATGTAAATTTTATGTGTATTTATTTTCAATTTCCATAAATAGTATTGTTAAAAAAAACTCCTCATTCTGTGTATTTTCACTTCATACTACTTTTAATTGCCCTTCATACTGTTGGGTATAGATGTAGCGTGTGGTTTTTAGGTATTGTTCAGTGTTGTACACCAATGTATTTTACTCATCTTTTCCTCTGCTCACTGGCAATAGCAGGGATACTTATCTTACTATAGAAATGTCGTTTGCATAGAAAATAATGGCTCTGGGCAGAGTGCAGCAGGAGGCCCATTATGCTTGTGGGCAAAACAAGACCTGGCTCTGTGGTACCTCCTGGTTCCTGCCTGTGAATATGTCACAGGTCCAAAGTGAAAATATTCATCTGCTTTTTATTTTTAGGTCTGTTTCCCAGTAAACATGAGGTACTTCAATGTACTTTTTTCCTCTTTATCTTCGAAGGATGAGTACAGTGGATCATTACTCCCTGTACTTAATTTAACACAGATTTCCAAATCTGTTTTCCCCTTCCAGTAGCGAAGGCACACATTCTTTGTTTGTTCAATTAAGGGCTGGCTTTCATAAGAAATGTAACCCAACACAATTCTAACAGTACATTATTGGGAAATTGGACTCACTCTTGTGTGCTTCATAGGATATAGTAAAGAAAGACGATTTCATTCAAAAATAGATGTTGCACGTCTTCAGAACTAAAAGGCTTTTATACATCAAAGGGCACTATCAATAGAATGAAAAGACAACCCACAAAGAGGGAGAAAATAGTTGTGAATTATATACCTGATAAGAAATTGTTTAAAAAAAGAGAGAGAGAGAGAGAGAAATAAAGAAATAATGACTTTTATAAAATTATGTAGATGATTACATAAACAGACATCAGTTCCAGGTTTTCTGACACAAAAGGGAATAAACCTTAATTTCAATTGTATGGACACTTCATATGAAGTTTTTAGGCATTTTCTATTGTATTATTGCTTTATCATCCTATTTAATTGAGTATTAAAGTATTTGAGGAAAAATAAAATTCGTACAAGAATAAATTTAGAATTATATAGAACCTTTTTTATTTTGTTATTTTGTAGAGCAGTTTCTAACTACAAAATGGTTCATTATTATCCTTTTCTGTTTATTTTTATTTTGCTACATTGGAAAATTTAACTGGGATAATAGGGATACATATGCCTATTGATGGCAACTCTTCAAAAGATCATCAAAAATTGACTGATTGAGCAAAGCTAAGTTTATTAGTTGTACTATAGTTGAGAAGTATTGGGGAGGTATTTACTTCCCTAACAGAATCTCAGTAGTGTCTCAAAGAGCCAGGCAAGGAAAAGATATTTATTAAGTATGGGGTCTCACTCAAGTGATTTAGGGTCTTTCTAGGTGGAAAGCTAATTAGGAATGAGCAAATTCTATGGCATAATAATTTAGGATTGTGGACACAGTGAGGTGAGTGTTAAGGTGAGTGTTGATATGAAAGCTATTTGCCAGATGAATAATATGTTGTCTCCAAAAGAGAGATGTTTGCCTAGATAAACAAACTATATTTTTCTGAACAAATTGATTGTAGGAATTTTCTGAATCATTAGATTATTTATTGGTCAACAGGCTTATATTCCCAGACAAGAATTTCATAGAAAATGTAGTTAGGTCATAGGTAACATAGATGGCTTCACTTTTCTGTCTTGTTACTACAAGTGGATATAAGTGGTTTCAATCCTCCTACCTCCCAGGATCATTCCTGAGCTTGAGTTGAGGAAGTAGTTGAAAGACGTCTGTACCATTGGTTGAAGTATTATCATTATGTACCAACTTTCCAGTGACTGTGACTGCAATTTCTAAAAATAAACTTCACATTTTCTTGTTCTTTTTATTGGGTAACGATTTTTAGAACCATTTGATTGGGTCAGCAGTGGCACAAAGGCTTTTAAACTTCTAGAGATCACCATTAAGACCTAAATACAGACAAATACAGATGTTTATGACCACAGTTTGAAGTCTCCTTCTAATTCAGAAGCCACAAGTGTCTAAATTAAGGCAAAAGAACAAAATCCATCCACAATCTGGAGAGTTTGCAGAAATAGCTATGTGGGTATATTAGTCAAGATTCTCCAAAAAACCCAAAACCAATAGGATAGATATATTATAAAAATAAATTTATCATAAGGAATTGGCTTTTTTTCCTGATAAAGTTGACTTTGCCCCCCAAATGGGGTTCTTTCCTGTCTGGTGTCATGAAATCAATGTATGAAACCAAAAGTAGGGATCAAACAGGGCAGGGTTTAATTTTACAGTTATAAAATAAAGAAGCAGGAAGTTCCCAAATCAACTTTTCATCAGATGGGACATAAGAAGGTTAATTAGAGTTCCTTTTATGTAGAATTTGTATATTAAAAGCAAGGGAAGGAATCTTTATGTCTTTTTGGAAATGGGCTGAGGTTTCCCAGAATTCAGATCACACCCCTGCTGCGGGGTTTGTCATTTAATATGAAAAGCATATTATAATGAGTTTAGAAGTTTTTCAGAGGTCCAGTGGACTGCCATCTTGAGTCCCACTGATTTAGCTGGCTTGGTCAAGAGAGAAACTTCTGTCTACAGGCCATTCTGTTTCTTAGGTTGGGATTGAAATTCAGCTATGTCATATAGGCATTACATGCATAACAGGCTCATGTAATTGTGAAAGTTGACAAGTCCCAAAATTCACAGGGTAAATCAGCAAGCTGAAGACTCAGGAGAACTGACAGTGTAATTTTGATTCAAGTTTGACAACCTGAGAACCAGGAGAGCTCCTGGTGTAGTTCTGGCCAAAGGTAGCAGACTCAAGATCCCAGGGGAGCCAATGTTTCAGTTTGAGTTCAAAGTCAGAAAAAAGCTGATATTCCAGTTCAAAGGCAGTGGGGCAAAAGGAATTCTCCCTCACTTGAGGGAGAGGCAGTTATTTTGTTCTATTTAGAGGCCACCCACATTCAAAAAGACAATCTGCTTTACTCAGTCTACCAGATTCAAATGTTTATTTCATCCAAAAATATCTTTACAGAAATGCCCAGAGTAGTATTTGACAAAATATCTGGGTATATTGTAGCCTAGTTAAGTTGAACACATAGAAACAACCACTGCAAGAAGTATAAATGAAATTGCCTAATTTTTATATCTTCTTTCTTTTTTGTGCTCAGATTTTTTTTTTTTTTTTTTTTTAGTTGTAATCTCACTCTGTCATCCAGGCTGGAGTACAGTGGCATGCTCACAGCTACCACAGTCTTGACCTGCTGGGCTCAGATGATCCTTGCGCTTCAGCCTTCCAAGTAACTGGAACTGCAGGCACGTGCCACCATGCCTGGCTAATTTTTTGATTTATTGTAGAGATGAAGTCTCGCCAAGTTGCCTAGGCTGGTCTTAACCTGTGGGCTCAGGCAATCCTCTCACCTTGGCCTCCCAAAGTGCTGGAATTATAGGCATGAGTCACTGAGCCCTGCTTAGCTCTTTTTTCTTAACAAGTAAGATACCATACACGTTTTTAGGAATGTACACCATTTCCCCCCTAAGATAGCACACATTCTTGCTTTAAAAAATCAGTATGTATATCCTAAAGTGGTCTGCTTTTATTTACTTCCTATCCAATTTTATAAAAATTGCAAGTGAGAAAGTGTATGAATTCTTTCACATTGTTTTATTTTTTGGCTATACTTTAGATTATAGAGAAAGGACTGGCTACATAATTTGAGAAAACCAGTGCAAAATGAACCCAGTTCAAAAATCTGGGGGAAAGTGAAGTTAATGATACTCAAATAAAACTTTTTTCTTGAAAAAAATGTTATCACTAATAGAACATAAAGAGGGTAGCAATAATACATGAATAAGAGCTCATATTGATGCTCAACTTGAGTGCCAATGCCAGAATGCTCTGTTTTAGACTGACTTTAAATTTAAGAGGTATTGCAACATGAGGTTTGTGGCTGTCCATAATGGAAAGAACTTGGGAGACAAGGAAAGATAGGAGTGGAAGTCATTGAAGAAGCTCAGGGGAGAGGAGGAGGGGAAGTTGAATAAAGGCTCTTAAGTTCAAGTTGTGATTTGTGGGGTGTAATATGGGTCAGTTTGAAGTTTTTACATTCTTGTGTGTCTTGGCCAAGAGCTCTGGAATCTTAATTTATTTGGGGAATTTTTTTTCACACAAAGCAAAATTCACTCAATGAAAATTTTCAATTTTACTCATTTTTTGGTTTAAAGTTGCCTCTTATAAGAACAAGTTAATATTAAAATTTTTCTTAAATATTCATCTAAATTCTTAATTATCTTTGACACAGTTATGCCATTTGATAAGAACTGGAATTCAACATAGGGCAAAGCCATGTAAGATCTAGGAATCTAGCCCAGAAAGAATACCAACTTACACTGAGATGAACCCAGAAGTGTCTGCCAATGGTTGATAAATAAATTGCTACTGCACTTTGTGTCTTGGAGCTCCAGTTTAGTAAGTCTACTGTAGAGTATCACTGGAGATTTCAAATGGGCATTTTTTGGTGGGCAGACAGTTTCAAGAAGAGCTCTCATCAGAATCACCTTCTCATGAACAAATAAAGACAAGGTTAAGGAAAGTTCTTAAATGATATTGATAGGCATCTTAAGACAATGTTTGTCTTGGGAGGACACTAGTGTGATGAGTCCTTCTGATATTGTGACTTGATGGAGACTGTTCAAGTGATGAACTTATCATATGTTCTCTTCTCTATGAAGTTCCTCATCTAGCCTTACCACAAAAGACACAGAGATATCAATAGTGTTATCAGACAGAGTTTTTATACAATAATTTAGGATTGGTAAACAGAATGAGATGAAGGTATCTCGTCAAGTCTTGCTAAATACACTTTTGTGTAACTGGTAAGCTCTTTACCCAGGGGAGCCATCTGTTGTCCTGATAGGAGAGATTTTTGCCCCAAATGAGCAAACTTTTGTCTAGATGGATTGGTTTTCAAGAATTTCTTGAAGTGAAGAGTTAGGGTATTTATTTCTTGTCTAATAATCTCATTTTCCCCATTCTCTGGTCAAACAGGAGTTAGAGTTACACATACAATATCTGGGAACTAGAGTAAGCATTTTAGGAGAAGCAGAGGGTATTAACCAACAGTTTAATAAATGACTATTCACTATAATTAATATTTATCACAATTTCATGTCCTTTTTAGTTCCTTTGCATCAATCAAGACATATCCTTGTTTTATTTATTTATTTATTTATTTACTTTTAAGTTGGAGTCTCACTCTATTGCCCAGGCTGGGATGCAGTGGCACGTTCACAGTCACTGTCGCCTCTTCCTGCTGGGCTCAAGTGATCCTTCTGTCTCAGCCTTCCAAGTAGCTGGAACTACAGGTATGCGCCACCACACCTGGCTAATCTTTTGATTTATTGTAAAGATGAGGTCTTGCCAAGTTGCCCAGGTTGGTCTCAAATCCGTAAGCTCAGGCAGTCCTTCTCGCCTTGGCCTCCCAATGTACTGGGATTACAGGCATGAGCCATTTTGCCTGGCCAAGACATAACTTAAATATATTCAACAAAATTATTAAAACCATAAATGTTAACCTTGTGATTTATCCAAAATAAATAGAATAAAAATGGAAAACACGGGGGACAAAGAAATTGCCTGAATATGGCTCAGCCTGTAATCCCGCGCTTTGGGAGGCCGAGGTGAGTGGATTGCCTGGTTCCGCAGGTTCGAGACCCGCCTGGGCAACTTGGCGAGACCTCATCTCTACAATAAACCAAAAAATTAGCCAGGCGTGGCAGTGCGCGCCTGTAGTTCCAGCT